>NW_025746775.1:5000-10000 GCF_021184085.1 Oncorhynchus gorbuscha
TCACTTAGGGAGAGAAACAGGAAGGGGAACAGGAAGAGGCACAGGGAGTGGAACAGGGAGAGGAACAGGGAGAGGAACAGGAAGTGAAACAGGAGGAGGAACAGGGAGAGGAACAGGAAGAGGAACAGGAAGAGGAACAGGGAGTGGAACAGGGAGAGGAACAGGAAGAGGCACAGGAAGAGGAACAGGGAGTGGAACAGAAAGAGGAACAGGAAGAGGAACAGGGAGAGGAACAGGAAGAGGAACAGGAAGTGAAACAGGAGGAGGAACAGGAAGAGGAACAGGAAGTGAAACAGGAAGAGGAACAGGGAGTGGAACAGAAAGAGGAACAGAAAAAGGAACAGGGAGAGGAACAGGAAGTGAAACAGGAGGAGGAATAGGGAGAGGAACAGGAAGAGGAACAGGAAGAGGAACAGGGAGTGGAACAGGGAGAGGAACAGGAAGAGGCACAGGAAGAGGAACAGGGAGTGGAACAGAAAGAGGAACAGGAAGAGGAACAGGGAGAGGAACAGGAAGAGGAACAGGGAGAGGAACAGGGAGAGGACCAGGAAGAGGAACAGGAAAAGGAACAGGGAGAGGAACAGGAAGTGAAACAGGAGGAGGAACAGGGAGAGGAACAGGAGAGGAACACAACCACCCCCTCCATCTTCCCCTCAGTGTAAGGATGTAGCATTGAGACAGATGTGGATCCTCCCCAATCCTTTTAGAGCGTCAGATGACTTTAAATGACTGAGCTCGTTATTCATTTATTCAATCATAATAATATATTTTCCTTTGGAGCAACGCGGCTCCATCGGTCCCTGCCACTCCCCGGGGCACACAGATGTTCCACCAAGCATATGGTTCACCACTTCTCTATCATATGTTCTCTCTCTCTCTCAGTTCCTATCTCACCCCCTTTTCATCTCTCTCTCTCTCTCTCTCTCTCTCTCTCTCTCTCTCTCTCTCTCTCTCTCTCTCTCTCTCTCTCTCTCTCTCTCTCTCTCTCTCTCTCTCTCTTTCTCTCTCTCTCTCTCTCTCTCTCTCTCTCTCTCTCTCTCTCTCTCTCTCTCTCTCTCTCTCTCTCTCTCTCTCTCTCTCTCTCTCTCTCTCTCTCTCTCTCTCTCTCTCTCTCTCTCTCTCTCTCCCTCTCTCTCTCTCTCTCTCTCTCTCTCTCTCTCTCTCTCTCTCTCTCTCTCTCTCTCTCTCTCTCTCCTCTCTCTCTCTCTCTCTCTCTCTCTCTCTCTCTCTCAGTGTCTATCTCTCTCTCTCTCTCTCTCTCCCTCTCTCTCCCTCTCTCTCTCTCTCTCTCTCTCTCTCAGTGTCTATCTCTCATGCTTTTTCTCTTCCCATTAATAACCCTCTATTTTCCTCTTTGTATTTATTCCCCCCCTCTCTTTTCTCTCCAGCTAACAGTTGACATGGTAACAGCCCTCAACAGAGTAGAGGTAGGGTAGCAGAGTTGTTAAAATGTTCTTGAAAGGTGCAGGGTACAGTCAAGCCTTTCCCCTGTTCAGTTGGTCCCCCCTCCCTACCCCTGAGGCTAAGTGCTGTATAATAGGCTGAGCTAGAGAAGCTGAGAGGGGGGTGAAACACTCACAGGAGGGCTCCCTATTCCCTATATAGTGCAATACTTTTGAGCAGCGCCTCAAGTTAAAAGTAGTGGACGAAAATATGGAATAGGGTCTAAAGTAGTGCACTAAAATATGGAATAGGGTATAAAGTAGTCACTAAAATATGGAATAGGGTCTAAAGTAGTGCACTAAATAATGGAATAGGGTCTAAAGTAGTGCACTAAAATATGGTATAGGGTCTAAAGTAGTGCACTAAACAGGTACAGAGATGATAATCAACATGGAGAGAGAGAAGATATTGACAGGTACAGAGATAATCAACATGGAGAGAGAGAAGATATTGACAGGTACAGAGATAATCAACATGGAGAGAGAGAAGATATTGACAGGTACAGAGATAATCAACATGGAGAGAGAGAAGATATTGACAGGTACAGAGATAATCAACATGGAAAGAGAGAAGATATTGACAGGTACAGAGATAATCAACATGGAGAGAGAGAAGATATTGACAGGTACAGAGATAATCAACATGGAGAGAGAGACGATATTGACAGGTACAGAGATAATCAACATGGAGAGAGAGAAGATATTGACAGGTACAGAGATGATCATCAACATGGAGAGAGAAGATATTGACAGGTACAGAGATAATCAACATGTCCTAAATGGGTCATGCGTCACATACGTATTGCCTTATCAGAACCAATAAATTCTGATGACCCAAAGAGAGTCGAACACCAACCGAACAAGTTCAGTCCAAATGATGACCTTTGAACCAGGTTCTCGCTGTGATTCCACCATCCTTCCCTTACGAAACCCAAAGAACTCACATAGGACTTAGTTAATCAAATCAACGCTTTGTAAACAGACTGCCTACTGAGAAACTCTGCTGAGAAACTCTACTGAGAAACTCTACTGAGAAACTCTACTGAGAAACTCTGCTGACAAACTCTACTGAGAAACTCTACTGAGAAACTGCTGAGAAACTCTACTGAGAAACTCTACTGAGAAACTCTACTGAGAAACTCTACTGAGAAACTCTGCTGAGAAACTCTACTGAGAAACTCTACTGAGAAACTCTACTCTACTGAGAAACTCTACTGAGAAACTCTACTGAGAAACTCGGCTGAGAGACTCTATTGAGAAACTCTACTGAGAAACTCTACTCTACTGAGAAACTACTGAGAAACTACTGAGAAACTCTACTGAGAAACTCTACTGAGAAACTCTACTGAGAAATTCTACTGAGAAACTCTGCTGAGAAACTCTACTGAGAAACTCTACTGAGAAACTCTGCGGAGAAACTCTACTGAGAAACTCTACTGAGAAACTCTACTGAGAAACTCTACTGAGAAACTCTGCGGAGAAACTCTACTGAGAAACTCTACTGAGAAACTCTACTGAGAAACTCTACTCTACTGAGAAACTCTACTGAGAAACTACTGAGAAACTCTACTAAGAAACTCGGCTGAGAAACTCTACTGAGAAACTCTACTCGGCTGAGAAACTCGGCTGAGAAACTCTACTGAGAAACTCTACTGAGAAACTCTACTCTACTGAGAAACTCTACTGAGAAACTCTACTGAGAAACTCTACTGAGAAACTCTACTGAGAAACTCTGCGGAGAAACTCTACTGAGAAACTCCACTGAGAATCTCTGCTGAGAAACTCCACTGAGAAACTCTACTGAGAAACTCTACTGAGAAACTCTGCTCTACTGAGAAACTACTGAGAAACTCTACTGATAAACTCTACTGATAAACTCTACTGAGAAACTCTACTGAGAAACTCTACTGAGAAACTCTACTGAGAAACTCTACTGAGAAAATCTTATTGAGAAACTCTACTGAGAAACTCTACTGAGAAACTCTACTGAGAAAATCTTATTGAGAAACTCTACTGAGAAACTCTACTGAGAAACTCTGCTGAGAAACTCTACTGAGAAACTCTACTGAGAAACTCTACTCTACTGAGAAACTCTACTGAGAAACTCTGCTGAGAAACTCTACTGAGAAACTCTACTGAGAAACTTTACTGAGAAACTCGGCTGAGAGACTCTACTGAGAAACTCTACTGAGAAACTCGGCTGAGAAACTCTACTGAGAGACTCTACTGAGAGACTCTACTGAGAAACTCGGCTGAGAGACTCTACTGAGAAACTCTACTGAGAAACTCTACTGAGAAACTCTACTGAGAATCTCGGCTGAGAGACTCTACTGACAAACTCTACAGAGAAACTCTACTGAGAAACTGTACTGAGAAACTCTGCTGAGAAACTCTACTGAGAAACTCTACTGAGAAACTCTACTGAGAAACTCTGCTGAGAAACTCTACTGAGAAACTCTACTGAGAAACTCTACTGAGAAACTCTGCTGAGAAACTCTACTCTACTGAGAGACTCTACTGAGAAACTCTACTGAGAAACTCTACTGAGAAACTCTACTGAGAAACTCTGCTGAGAAACTCTACTCTACTGAGAAACTCTACTCTACTGAGAAACTCTACTGAGAAACTCTACTGAGAAACTCTACTGAGAAACTCTACTGAGAAACTCGGCTGAGAAACTCTACTGAGAGACTCTACTGAGAGACTCTACTGAGAAACTCGGCTGAGAGACTCTACTGAGAAACTCTACTGAGAGACTCTACTGAGAAACTCGGCTGAGAGACTCTACTGAGAAACTCTACTGAGAAACTCTACTGAGAAACTCTACTGACAAACTCTACAGAGAAACTCTACTGAGAAACTGTACTGAGAAACTCTGCTGAGAAACTCTACTGAGAAACTCTACTGAGAAACTCTACTGAGAAACTCTACTGAGAAACTCTGCTGAGAAACTCTACTGAGAAACTCTACTGAGAATCTCGGCTGAGAGACTCTACTGACAAACTCTACAGAGAAACTCTACTGAGAAACTGTACTGAGAAACTCTGCTGAGAAACTCTACTGAGAAACTCTACTGAGAAACTCTACTGAGAAACTCTACTGAGAAACTCTGCTGAGAAACTCTACTGAGAAACTCTACTGAGAAACTCTACTGAGAAACTCTGCTGAGAAACTCTACTCTACTGAGAGACTCTACTGAGAACCTCTACTGAGAAACTCTACTGAGAAACTCTACTGAGAAACTCTGCTGAGAAACTTTACTGAGAAACTCTACTCTACTGAGAAACTCTACTCTACTGAGAAACTCTACTGAGAAACTCTACTGAGAAACTCTACTGAGAAACTCTACTGAGAAACTCGGCTGAGAAACTCTACTGAGAGACTCTACTGAGAGACTCTACTGAGAAACTCGGCTGAGAGACTCTACTGAGAAACTCTACTGAGAGACTCTACTGAGAAACTCGGCTGAGAGACTCTACTGACAAACTCTACTGAGAGACTATACTGATAGACTCTACTGAGAAACTCTGCTGAGAAACTCTACTGAGAAACTCTACT
>NW_025746775.1:12500-27500 GCF_021184085.1 Oncorhynchus gorbuscha
AGCACGAGCTGCCATTTGCAGTCAGTTTGAGCAAATGTTAATCTGCCCTGCACTGTAATGTCCCAAATGGCACCCTCGTCCCTTTATAGTGCACTACCATTGATCAGAACCCTATGGGCCCTGGTCGAAAGTGTTGCACTTTATAGGGAATATAGGGTCCAGTTGGGAAGCAGCTCTGCAGTAAGGGACCCACAGGGCCCAGAGCTAACATTACAGAGTGGAGGGGGTCATATGACTAGGGTATTTATATAACATCATGTAATTGAGTTGTACCTTGACATGGAGTCCAGGTCCTATACCTCAGTTAGAGAGAGAGAGAGAGAGAGAGAGAGAGAGAGAGAGAGAGAGAGAGAGAGAGAGAGAGAGAGAGAGAGAGAGAGAGAGAGAGACAGAGACAGAGACAGAGACAGAGAGAGAGAGAGAGAGAGAGAGAGAGAGAGAGAGAGAGAGAGAGAGAGAGAGAGAGAGAGAGAGAGAGAGAGGCCTCACCCTACACACTGGACTCTAAACACACACTGAACTCTACCCCACACACCGGACTCTAAACACACACTGAACTCTACCCCACACACCGGACTCTAAACACACACTGAACTCTACCCACACACTGGACTCTACCCCACACACTGGACTCTAACCACACACTGGACTCTACCCCACACACTGGACTCTAAACACACACTGGACTCTACCCACACACTGGACACTACCCACACACTGGACTCTACCCACACACTGGACTCTACCCACACACTGGACTCTACCCACACACTGGACTCTACCCACACACTGGACTCTACCCACACACTGGACTCTACCCAACACACTGGACTCTACCCACACACTGGACTCTACCCAACACACGGGACTCTACCCAACACACTGGACTCTACCCACACACTGGACTCTACCCAACACACGGGACTCTACCCACACACTGAACTCTACCCACACACTGAACTCTACCCAACACACTGGACTCTACCCACACACTGGACTCTACCCACACACTGGTGCATCCTATTCCCTACATAGTGCACCCTATTCCCTACATAGTGCACCCTATTCCCTACGTAGTGCATCCTATTCCCTACATAGTGCATCCTATTCCCTACATAGTGCACCCTATTCCCTACGTAGTGCACCCTATTCCTTACATAGTGCACCCTATTCCCTACGTAGTGCACCCTATTCCCTACATAGTGCACCCTATTCCCTACACGGGACTGACCTCAATCCTAATTACCAAATACTAATTGAGTGTACACAAACCTCTGACCCGCTGGGAATGTGATGAAAGAAATAAAAGCTGAAATAAATTATTCTCTCTACTATTATTCTGAAATTTCACAATCTTAAAATAAAGTGGTGATCCTAACTGACCTAAGACAGCAACATTTTTACTAGGATTAAATGTCAGGAATTTAAATGTTTAAATGTATTTGGCTAAGGTGTATGTAAACCTCTGACTTCAACTGTATATCCTGTTGTATTCTGTGGACATACACTACCATTCAACAGTTTGGGGTCACGTAGAAATGTCCCTGTTTTTGTCCATTAAAATAACATCAAATTGATCAGAAATACAGTGTCGACATTGTTAATGTTGTAAATGATTATTGCAGCTGGAAACGGCTGATTTTTTAATGGAATATCTACATAGGCGTACAGAGGCCCATTATCAGCAACCATCACTCCTGTGTTCCAATGGCACGTCGTGTTAGCTAATCCAAGTTTATCATTTTAAAAGGCTAATTGATCATTAGAAACCATTTGCAATTATGTTAGCACAGCTGAAAAATGTCCTGATTAAAGAAGCAATAATACTGGCCGTCTTTAGACTAGTTGAGTATCTGGAGCATCAGCATTTTGTGGGTTCGATTACAGGCTCAAAATGTCCAGAAACCAAGAACTTTCTTCTGAAACTCATCAGTCTATTCTTGTTCTGAGAAATGAAGGCTATTCTATGTGAGAAATTTCCAAGAGACTGAAGCTCTCGTACAACGCTGTGTAGCTACTCCCTTCACAGGTCAGAGCAAACTGGCTCTAACCAGAATAGAAAGAGGAGTGGGAGGCCCCGGTGCACAACTGAGCAAGAGGACAAGTACATTAGTGTGTCTTGTTTGAGAAACAGATGCCTCACAAGTACCCACAAAACACCAGTCTCAACGTCAACAGTGAAGAGGCGACTCCGGGATGCTGGCCTTCTAGGCAGAGTTGCAAAGGAAAAGCCATATCTCAGACTGGCCAATTAAAAGAAAAGATTAAGATGGGCAACAGAACACAGACACTGGACAGAGGAACTCTGAGTTAGAGGTAGAGAGGTAGAGAGGTAGAGGGGTAGAGAGGTAGAGAGGTAGAGGGGTAGAGAGGTAGAGAGGTAGAGAGGTAGAGGGGTAGAGAGGTAGAGAGGTAGAGAGGTAGAGGGGTAGAGAGGTAGAGGGGTAGAGGGGTAGAGAGGTAGAGGGGTAGAGAGGTAGAGAGGTAGAGGGGTAGAGAGGTAGAGAGGTAGAGAGGTAGAGGGGTAGAGAGGTAGAGAGGTAGAGAGGTAGAGAGGTAGAGAGGTAGAGAGGTAGAGAGGTAGAGGGGTAGAGAGGTAGAGAGGTAGAGGGGTAGAGAGGTAGAGAGGTAGAGAGGTAGAGGGGTAGAGAGGTAGAGAGGTAGAGAGGTAGAGGGGTAGAGAGGTAGAGGGGTAGAGGGGTAGAGAGGTAGAGAGGTAGAGGGGTAGAGAGGTAGAGAGGGATATAGGTAGAGGGTTAGAGAGGTAGAGAGGGATATAGGTAGAGAGGTAGAGAGTGATATAGGTAGAGAGTGATATAGGTAGAGAGGGATATAGGTAGAGAGGTAGAGAGGTAGAGAGGGATATAGGTAGAGAGGTAGAGAGGGATATAGGTAGAGAGGTAGAGAGTGATATAGGTAGAGAGGGATATAGGTAGAGAGGTAGAGAGTGATATAGGTAGAGAGGGATATAGGTAGAGAGGTAGAGAGGTAGAGAGGGATATAGGTAGAGAGGTAGAGAGTGATATAGGTAGAGAGGGATATAGGTAGAGAGGTAGAGAGTGATATAGGTAGAGAGGGATATAGGTAGAGAGGTAGAGAGGTAGAGAGGGATATAGGTAGAGAGGTAGAGAGGGATATAGGTAGAGAGGTAGAGAGGGATATAGGTAGAGAGGGATATACACAGTGAGAAGAACAAGTATTTGAGACACTGCCGATTTTGCAGGTTTTCCTACTTACAAAGCATGTAGAGGTCTGTAATTTTTATCATAGGTACACTGTGAGAGACGGAATTGTGAGAGACGGAATCTGAAACAAAAATCCAGAAAATCACAGACCTGTTCTTATCATCTTAATATTGTCAATATCCAAAGTGAGCATTATTACGTCATGCCAATACAGCTAATTGAATTGATAAACAGAGACAGAGAAACAGAGAGAGAGAGAGAGAGAGAGAGAAACCAGAGGGAGAAACAAAGGGAGAGAGAGAAACCAGAGGGGGAAACAGAGGGAGGAAGGGAGGGAGAGACAGAGAGAGAGAGAGAGAGAGAGAGAGAGAGAGAGAGAGAGAGAGAGAGAGAGAGAGAGAGAGAGAGAGAGAGAGAGAGAGAGAGAGAGAAACCAGAGGGAGAAACAAAGGGAGAGAGAGAAACCAGAGGGGGAAACAGAGGGAGGAAGGGGGAGGGAGAGAGAGAGAGAGAGAGAGAGAGAGAGAGAGAGAGAGAGAGAGAGAGAGAGAGAGAGAGAGGGAGATGTCGTAGGATACATGGTCATCGTGTCCTTGCCAGGCAGTGAATGCTGACCTTGCTTTGTTAAGTACAGCCAGTAACCTTTGGCTATATTAAAATTGGATTACATTTATTATGTCTTTCAGACCAGTTCAGTTCAGACGGGGCTAAATACTGCTGCTTCTGGAGGAGAGGGAGAGTGTGTGTGTGTGTGTGTGTGTGTGTGTGTGTGTGTGTGTGTGTGTGTGTGTGTGTGTGTGTGTGTGTGTGTGTGTGTGTGTGTGTGTGTGTGTGTGTGTGTGTGTGTGTGTGTGTGTGTGTGTGTGTGTGTGTGTGTGTGTGTGCGAGAGAGAATGTTTACGTGTGTGTTCCTGCCTGTGTACAGTGTGAGAGCAGAGCCGGACCTTTTGATGCCCCAGGGCTCTGACCTCCACCTTTTGATGCTCTGACCTCCACCTTTTGATGCTCTGACCTCCGCCTTTTGATGCTCTGGGGCTCTGACCTCCACCTTTTGATGCCCCTGGGCTCTGACCTCCACCTTTTGATGCCCCTGGGCTCTGACCTCCACCCTTTGATGCCCCTGGGCTCTGACCTCCACCTTTTGATGCCCCTGGGCTCTGACCTCCACCTTTTGATGCTCTGACCTCCACCTTTTGATGCCCCTGGGCTCTGACCTCCACCTTTTGATGCCCTGGGGCTCTGACCTCCACCTTTTGATGCCCCTGGGCTCTGACCTCCACCTTTGATGCTCTGACCTCCACCTTTTGATGCCCCTGGGCTCTGACCTCCACCTTTTGATGCCCTGGGCTCTGACCTCCACCTTTTGATGCCCTGGGCTCTGACCTCCACCTTTTGATGCTCTGACCTCCACCTTTTGATGCCCCAGGGCTCTGACCTCCACCTTTTGATGCCCCTTTTGGGCTCTGACCTCCACCTTTTGATGCCTGGGGCTCTGACCTCCACCTTTTGATGCCCCTGGGGCTCTGACCTCCACCTTTTGATGCCCTGGGGCTCTGACCTCCACCCTTTGATGCCCCTGGGCTCTGACCTCCACCTTTTGATGCCCCTGGGCTCTGGGCTCTGCTCTGACCTCCACCTTTTGATGCCCCTGGGCTCTGACCTCCACCTTTTGATGCCCCTGGGGCTCTGACCTCCGCCTTTTGATGCTCTGGGGCTCTGACCTCCACCTTTTGATGCCCCTGGGCTCTGACCTCCACCTTTTGATGCCCCTGGGCTCTGACCTCCACCTTTTGATGCCCCTGGGCTCTGACCTCCACCTTTTGATGCCCCTGGGCTCTGACCTCCACCTTTTGATGCCCCTGGGCTCTGACCTCCACCTTTTGATGCTCTTCCACCTTTTGATGCCCCCAGGGCTCTGACCTCCA
Source organism: Oncorhynchus gorbuscha (assembly GCF_021184085.1). Taxonomy (NCBI): domain Eukaryota; kingdom Metazoa; phylum Chordata; class Actinopteri; order Salmoniformes; family Salmonidae; genus Oncorhynchus; species Oncorhynchus gorbuscha. The sequence goes on from NW_025746775.1 coordinate 17,611, forward strand.
CCTTTTGATGCTCTGACCCCGGGGCTCTGACCTCCACCTTTTGATGCTCTGGGGCTCTGACCTCCACCTTTTGATGCCCCTGGGCTCTGACCTCCACCTTTTGATGCCCCTGGGCTCTGACCTCCACCCTTTGATGCCCCTGGGCTCTGACCTCCACCTTTTGATGCCCCTGGGCTCTGACCTCCACCTTTTGATGCTCTGACCTCCACCTTTTGATGCCCCTGGGCTCTGACCTCCACCTTTTGATGCTCTGACCTCCACCTTTTGATGCTCTGACCTCCGCCTTTTGATGCTCTGGGGCTCTGACCTCCACCTTTTGATGCCCCTGGGCTCTGACCTCCACCTTTTGATGCCCCTGGGCTCTGACCTCCACCTTTGATGCCCTGGGCTCTGACCTCCACCTTTGATGCCCCTGGGCTCTGACCTCCACCTTTTGATGCCCCGGGGCTCTGACCTCCACCTTTTGATGCCCCGGGGCTCTGACCTCCACCTTTTGATGCCCCTGGGCTCTGACCTCCACCTTTTGATGCCCCTGGGGCTCTGACCTCCACCTTTTGATGCCCCTGGGCTCTGACCTCCACCTTTTGATGCTCTGACCTCCACCTTTTGATGCTCTGACCTCCCCCTTTTGATGCCCGGGGCTCTGACCTCCACCTTTTGATGCTCTGACCTCCACCTTTTGATGCTCTGACCTCCACCTTTTGATGCCCCTGGGCTCTGACCTCCACCTTTTGATGCTCTGACCTCCACCTTTTGATGCTCTGACCTCCACCTTTTGATGCCCCGGGGCTCTGACCTCCACCTTTTGATGCTCTGACCTCCACCTTTTGATGCTCTGACCTCCACCTTTTGATGCCCCAGGGCTCTGACCTCCACCTTTTGATGCCCCGGGGCTCTGACCTCCACCTTTTGATGCCCCTGGGCTCTGACCTCCACCCTTTGATGCCCCTGGGCTCTGACCTCCACCTTTTGATGCCCCTGGGCTCTGACCTCCACCTTTTGATGCCCCTGGGCTCTGACCTCCACCCTTTGATGCCCCTGGGCTCTGACCTCCACCTTTTGATGCCCCTGGGCTCTGACCTCCACCTTTTGATGCTCTGACCTCCACCTTTTGATGCTCTGACCTCCACCTTTTGATGCCCCTGGGCTCTGACCTCCACCTTTTGATGATCTGACCTCCGCCTTTTGATGCTCTGGGGCTCTGACCTCCACCTTTTGATGCCCCTGGGCTCTGACCTCCACCTTTTGATGTCCCTGGGCTCTAACCTCCACCTTTTGATGCCCCTGGGCTCTGACCTCCACCTTTGATGCCCCTGCTCTGACCTCCACCTTTTGATGCCCCTGGGCTCTGACCTCCACCTTTTGATGCCCCTGGGCTCTGACCTCCACCTTTTGATGCCCCTGGGCTCTGACCTCCACTTTTTGATGCCCCTGGGCTCTGACCTCCACCTTTTGATGCCCTGGGCTCTGACCTCCACCTTTTGATGCTCTGACCTCCACCTTTTGATGCTCTGACCTCCACCTTTTGATGCCCCGGGGCTCTGACCTCCACCTTTTGATGCTCTGACCTCCACCTTTTGATGCTCTGACCTCCACCTTTTGATGCCCCTGGGCTCTGACCTCCACCTTTTGATGCTCTGACCTCCACCTTTTGATGCCCCGGGGCTCTGACCTCCACCTTTTGATGCTCTGACCTCCACCTTTTGATGCTCTGACCTCCACCTTTTGATGCTCTGACCTCCACCTTTTGATGCCCTGGGGCTCTGACCTCCACCTTTTGATGCCCCGGGGCTCTGACCTCCACCTTTTGATGCCCTGGGGCTCTGACCTCCACCTTTTGATGCCCCTGGGCTCTGACCTCCACCTTTTGATGCTCTGACCTCCACCTTTTGATGCTCTGACCTCCACCTTTTGATGCCCCGGGGCTCTGACCTCCACCTTTTGATGCCCCGGGGCTCTGACCTCCACCTTTTGATGTCCCTGGGCTCTAACCTCCACCTTTTGATGCCCCTGGGCTCTGACCTCCACCCTTTGATGCCCCTGGGCTCTGACCTCCACCTTTTGATGCCCCTGGGCTCTGACCTCCACCTTTTGATGCCCCTGGGCTCTGACCTCCACCTTTTGATGCCCCTGGGCTCTGACCTCCACTTTTTGATGCCCCTGGGCTCTGACCTCCACCTTTTGATGCCCTGGGCTCTGACCTCCACCTTTTGATGCTCTGACCTCCACCTTTTGATGCTCTGACCTCCACCTTTTGATGCCCCGGGGCTCTGACCTCCACCTTTTGATGCTCTGACCTCCACCTTTTGATGCTCTGACCTCCACCTTTTGATGCCCCTGGGCTCTGACCTCCACCTTTTGATGCCCTGACCTCCACCTTTTGATGCTCTGACCTCCACCTTTTGATGCCCCGGGGCTCTGACCTCCACCTTTTGATGCCCTGACCTCCACCTTTTGATGCTCTGACCTCCACCTTTTGATGCCCCGGGGCTCTGACCTCCACCTTTTGATGCCCCGGGGCTCTGACCTCCACCTTTTGATGCCCTGGGGCTCTGACCTCCACCTTTTGATGCCCCTGGGCTCTGACCTCCACCTTTTGATGCTCTGACCTCCACCTTTTGATGCTCTGACCTCCACCTTTTGATGCCCTGGGGCTCTGACCTCCACCTTTTGATGCCCTGGGGCTCTGACCTCCACCTTTTGATGCCCCGGGGCTCTGACCTCCACCTTTTGATGCCCCGGGGCTCTGACCTCCACCTTTTGATGCCCCGGGGCTCTGACCTCCACCTTTTGATGCCCCGGGGTTCTGACCCTCACCTTTTGACGCCCTGGGGCTCTGACCTCCACCTTTTGATGCCCCGGGGCTCTGACCTCCACCTTTTGATGCCCCGGGGCTCTGAACTCCACCTTTTGATGCCCCGGGGCTCTGACCTCCACCTTTTGATGCCCCGGGGTTCTGACCTCCACCTTTTGACGCCCTGGGGCTCTGACCTCCACCTTTTGATGCCCCGGGGCTCTGACCTCCACCTTTTGATGCCCCGGGGCTCTGACCTCCACCTTTTGATGCCCCGGGGCTCTGACCTCCACCTTTTGATGCCCCGGGGCTCTGACCTCCACCTTTTGATGCCCGGGGTTCTGACCTCCACCTTTTGATGCCCGGGGCTCTGACCTCCACCTTTTGATGCCCGGGGCTCTGACCTCCACCTTTTGATGCCCGGGGCTCTGACCTCCACCTTTTGATGCCCCGGGGCTCTGACCTCCACCTTTTGATGCCCCGGGGCTCTGACCTCCACCTTTTGATGCCCCGGGGTTCTGACCTCCACCTTTTGACGCCCTGGGGCTCTGACCTCCACCTTTTGATGCCCTGGGGCTCTGACCTCCACCTTTTGATGCTCTGACCTCCACCTTTTGATGCCCCTGGGCTCTGACCTCCACCTTTTGATGCCCCGGGGCTCTGACCTCCACCTTTTGATGCCCCGGGGCTCTGACCTCCACCTTTTGATGCCCCGGGGCTCTGACCTCCACCTTTTGATGCCCGGGGCTCTGACCTCCACCTTTTGATGCCCCGGGGCTCTGACCTCCACCTTTTGATGCCCCGGGGCTCTGACCTCCACCTTTTGATGCCCCGGGGTTCTGACCTCCACCTTTTGATGCCCTGGGGCTCTGACCTCCACCTTTTGATGCCCCGGGGCTCTGACCTCCACCTTTTGATGCCCCGGGGTTCTGACCTCCACCTTTTGACGCCCTGGGGCTCTGACCTCCACCTTTTGATGCTCTGACCTCCACCTTTTGATGCCCCGGGGCTCTGACCTCCACCTTTTGACGCCCTGGGGCTCTGACCTCCACCTTTTGATGCTCTGACCTCCACCTTTTGATGCCCTGGGGCTCTGACCTCCACCTTTTGATGCCCCGGGGCTCTGACCTCCACCTTTTGATGCTCTGACATCCACCTTTTGATGCCCCTGGGCTCTGACCTCCACCTCCACCTCCACCTTTTGATGCCCTGGGGCTCTGACCTCCACCTTTTGATGCCCTGGGGCTCTGACCTCCACCTTTTGATGCTCTGACCTCCACCTTTTGATGCCCCTGGGCTCTGACCTCCACCTTTTGATGCTCTGACCTCCACCTTTTGATGCTCTGACCTCCACCTTTTGATGCCTCGGGGCTCTGACCTCCACCTTTTGATGCCCTGGGGCTCTGACCTCCACCTTTTGATGCTCTGACCTCCACCTTTTGATGCCCCTGGGCTCTGACCTCCACCTTTTGATGCCCCGGGGCTCTGACCTCCACCTTTTGATGCCCGGGGCTCTGACCTCTTTTGACCTCCCTCCCTTTTGATGCCCTGGGGCTCTGACCTCCACCTTTTGATGCCCCGGGGCTCTGACCTCCACCTTTTGATGCTCTGACCTCCACCTTTTGATTTTGACCTCCACCTTTTGCTCTGACCTCCACCTTTTGATGCCCGGGGCTCTGACCTCCACCTTTTGATGCCCGGGGTTCTGACCTCCACCTTTTGACGCCCTGGGGCTCTGACCTCCACCTTTTGATGCTCTGACCTCCACCTTTTGATGCCCCGGGGCTCTGACCTCCACCTTTTGACGCCCTGGGGCTCTGACCTCCACCTTTTGATGCTCTGACCTCCACCTTTTGATGCCCCGGGGCTCTGACCTCCACCTTTTGACGCCCTGGGGCTCTGACCTCCACCTTTTGATGCTCTGACCTCCACCTTTTGATGCCCCGGGGCTCTGACCTCCACCTTTTGATGCCCTGGGGCTCTGACCTCCACCTTTTGATGCCCCTGGGCTCTGACCTCCACCTTTTGATGCTCTGACCTCCACCTTTTGATGCTCTGACCTCCACCTTTTGATGCCCTGGGGCTCTGACCTCCACCTTTTGATGCTCTGACCTCCACCTTTTGATGCTCTGACCTCCACCTTTTGATGCCCCGGGGCTCTGACCTCCACCTTTTGATGCCCCGGGGCTCTGACCTCCACCTTTTGATGCCCTGGGGCTCTGACCTCCACCTTTTGATGCCCCGGGGCTCTGACCTCCACCTTTTGATGCTCTGACCTCCACCTTTTGATGCCCCTGGGCTCTGGGCTCTGACCTCCACCTTTTGATGCTCTGTCCTCCACCTTTTGATGCCCCGGGGCTCTGACCTCCACCTTTTGATGCCCTGGGGCTCTGACCTCCACCTTTTGATGCTCTGACCTCCACCTTTTGATGGCCCTGGGCTCTGACCTCCACCTTTTGATGCTCTGACCTCCACCTTTTGATGCTCTGACCTCCACCTTTTGATGCCCCGGGGCTCTGACCTCCACCTTTTGATGCCCTGGGGCTCTGACCTCCACCTTTTGATGCTCTGACCTCCACCTTTTGATGCCGCTGGGCTCTGACCTCCACCTTTTGATGCCCCGGGGCTCTGACTTCCACCTTTTGATGCCCCGGGGCTCTGACCTCCACCTTTTGATGCCCCGGGGCTCTGACCTCCACCTTTTGATGCCCGGGGCTCTGACCTCCACCTTTTGATGCCCGGGGCTCTGACCTCCACCTTTTGATGCTCTGACCTCCACCTTTTGATGCCCGGGGCTCTGACCTCCACCTTTTGATGCCCGGGCTCTGACCTCCACCTTTTGATGCTCTGATCTCCACCTTTGATGCTCTGACCTCCACCTTTTGATGCCCTGGGGCTCTGACCTCCACCTTTTGATGCCCGGGCTCTGACCTCCACCTTTTGATGGGGCTCTGACCTCCACCTTTTGATGCTCTGACCTCCACCTTTTGATGCCCGGGGCTCTGACCTCCACCTTTTGATGCCCGGGGCTCTGACCTCCACCTTTTGATGCCCGGGGCTCTGACCTCCACCTTTTGATGCCCTGGGGCTCTGACCTCCACCTTTTGATGCCCGGGGTTCTGACCTCCACCTTTTGATGCTCTGACCTCCACCTTTTGATGCCCCTGGGCTCTGACCTCCACCTTTTGATGCTCTGACATCCACCTTTTGTTGCTCTGACCTCCACCATTTGATGCCCGGGGCTCTGACCTCCACCTTTTGATGCCCTGCTCTGACCTCCACCTTTGATGCTCTGACCTCCACCTTTTGATGCCCCGGGGCTCTGACCTCCACCTTTTGATGCCCCGGGGCTCTGACCTCCACCTTTTGATGCCCCGGGGCTCTGACCTCCACCTTTTGATGCCCTGGGGCTCTGACCTCCACCTTTTGATGCCCCGGGGTTCTGACCTCCACCTTTTGATGCTCTGACCTCCACCTTTTGATGCCCCTGGGCTCTGACCTCCACCTTTTGATGCCCCGGGGCTCTGACCTCCACCTTTTGATGCCCCGGGGCTCTGACCTCCACCTTTTGATGCCCCGGGGCTCTGACCTCCACCTTTTGATGCCCCGGGGCTCTGACCTCCACCTTTTGACGCCCTGGGGCTCTGACCTCCACCTTTTGACGCCCTGGGGCTCTGACCTCCACCTTTTGATGCTCTGACCTCCACCTTTTGATGCTCTGACCTACACCTTTTGATGCCCCGGGGCTCTGACCTCCACCTTTTGATGCCCCGGGGTTCTGACCTCCACCTTTTGACGCCCTGGGGCTCTGACCTCCACCTTTTGATGCTCTGACCTCCACCTTTTGATGCCCCGGGGCTCTGACCTCCACCTTTTGACGCCCTGGGGCTCTGACCTCCACCTTTTGATGCTCTGACCTCCACCTTTTGATGCCCCGGGGCTCTGACCTCCACCTTTTGACGCCCTGGGGCTCTGACCTCCACCTTTTGATGCTCTGACCTCCACCTTTTGATGCCCCGGGGCTCTGACCTCCACCTTTTGATGCCCTGGGGCTCTGACCTCCACCTTTTGATGCCCCTGGGCTCTGACCTCCACCTTTTGATGCTCTGACCTCCACCTTTTGATGCTCTGACCTCCACCTTTTGATGCCCCGGGGCTCTGACCTCCACCTTTTGATGCTCTGACCTCCACCTTTTGATGCTCTGACCTCCACCTTTTGATGCCCCGGGGCTCTGACCTCCACCTTTTGATGCCCCGGGGCTCTGACCTCCACCTTTTGATGCCCTGGGGCTCTGACCTCCACCTTTTGATGCCCCGGGGCTCTGACCTCCACCTTTTGATGCTCTGACCTCCACCTTTTGATGCCCCTGGGCTCTGACCTCCACCTTTTGAGGCTCTGACCTCCACCTTTTGATGCTCTGACCTCCACCTTTTGATGCCCCGGGGCTCTGACCTCCACCTTTTGATGCCCTGGGGCTCTGACCTCCACATTTTGATGCTCTGACCTCCACCTTTTGATGGCCCTGGGCTCTGACCTCCACCTTTTGATGCTCTGATCTCCACCTTTTGATGCTCTGACCTCCACCTTTTGATGCCCCGGGGCTCTGACCTCCACCTTTTGATGCCCTGGGGCTCTGACCTCCACCTTTTGATGCTCTGACCTCCACCTTTTGATGCCGCTGGGCTCTGACCTCCACCTTTTGATGCCCCGGGGCTCTGACTTCCACCTTTTGATGCCCCGGGGCTCTGACCTCCACCTTTTGATGCCCCGGGGCTCTGACCTCCACCTTTTGATGCCCCGGGGCTCTGACCTCCACCTTTTGATGCCCCGGGGCTCTGACCTCCACCTTTTGATGCCCCGGGGCTCTGACCTCCACCTTTTGATGCCCCGGGGCTCTGACCTCCACCTTTTGATGCTCTGATCTCCACCTTTTGATGCTCTGACCTCCACCTTTTGATGCCCCGGGGCTCTGACCTCCACCTTTTGATGCCCCGGGGCTCTGACCTCCACCTTTTGACGCCCTGGGGCTCTGACCTCCACCTTTTGATGCTCTGAACTCCACCTTTTGATGCCCCGGGGCTCTGACCTCCACCTTTTGATGCCCCGGGGCTCTGACCTCCACCTTTTGATGCCCCGGGGCTCTGACCTCCACCTTTTGATGCCCTGGGGCTCTGACCTCCACCTTTTGATGCCCCGGGGTTCTGACCTCCACCTTTTGATGCTCTGACCTCCACCTTTTGATGCCCCTGGGCTCTGACCTCCACCTTTTGATGCTCTGACATCCACCTTTTGTTGCTCTGACCTCCACCATTTGATGCCCCGGGGCTCTGACCTCCACCTTTTGATGCCCTGGGGCTCTGACCTCCACCTTTTGATGCTCTGACCTCCACCTTTTGATGCCCCTGGGCTCTGACCTCCACCTTTTGATGCTCTGACCTCCACCTTTTGATGCTCTGACCTCCACCTTTTGATGCCCCGGGGCTCTGACCTCCACCTTTTGATGCCCCGGGGCTCTGACCTCCACCTTTTGATGCCCCGGGGCTCTGACCTCCACCTTTTGATGCCCTGGGGCTCTGACCTCCACCTTTTGATGCCCCGGGTTCTGACCTCCACCTTTTGATGCTCTGACCTCCACCTTTTGATGCCCCTGGGCTCTGACCTCCACCTTTTGATGCTCTGACATCCACCTTTTGTTGCTCTGACCTCCACCATTTGATGCCCGGGGCTCTGACCTCCACCTTTTGATGCCCTGGGGCTCTGACCTCCACCTTTTGATGCTCTGACCTCCACCTTTTGATGCCCCTGGGCTCTGACCTCCACCTTTTGATGCTCTGACCTCCACCTTTTGATGCTCTGACCTCCACCTTTTGATGCCCCGGGGCTCTGACCTCCACCTTTTGATGCCCCGGGGCTCTGACCTCCACCTTTTGATGCCCCGGGGCTCTGACCTCCACCTTTTGATGCCCCGGGGCTCTGACCTCCACCTTTTGATGCCCCGGGGTTCTGACCTCCACCTTTTGATGCTCTGACCTCCACCTTTTGATGCCCCTGGGCTCTGACCTCCACCTTTTGATGCTCTGACATCCACCTTTTGTTGCTCTGACCTCCACCATTTGATGCCCCGGGGCTCTGACCTCCACCTTTTGATGCCCTGGGGCTCTGACCTCCACCTTTTGATGCTCTGACCTCCACCTTTTGATGCCCCTGGCCTGACCTCCACCTTTTGATGCTCTGACCTCCACCTTTTGATGCCCGGGCTCTTTTGACCTCCTGACCTCCACCTTTTGATGCCCGGGCTCTGACCTCCACCTTTTGATGCCCGGGGCTCTGACCTCCACCTTTTGATGCTCTGACCTCCACCTTTTGATGCTCTGACCTCCACCTTTTGATGCCCCGGGGCTCTGACCTCCACCTTTTGATGCCCCGGGGCTCTGACCTCCACCTTTTGACGCCCTGGGGCTCTGACCTCCACCTTTTGATGCTCTGACCTCCACCTTTTGATGCCCGGGGCTCTGACCTCCACCTTTTGATGCCCCGGGGCTCTGACCTCCACCTTTTGATGCCCCGGGGTTCTGACCTCCACCTTTTGATGCTCTGACCTCCACCTTTTGATGCCCCTGGGCTCTGACCTCCACCTTTTGATGCTCTGACATCCACCTTTTGATGCTCTGACCTCCACCTTTTGATGCCCGGGGCTCTGACCTCCACCTTTTGATGCCCTGGGGCTCTGACCTCCACCTTTTGATGCTCTGACCTCCACCTTTTGATGCCCCTGGGCTCTGACCTCCACCTTTTGATGCTCTGACCTCCACCTTTTGATGCTCTGACCTCCACCTTTTGATGCCCCGGGGCTCTGACCTCCACCTTTTGATGCCCCGGGGCTCTGACCTCCACCTTTTGATGCCCTGGGGCTCTGACCTCCACCTTTTGATGCCCTGGGGCTCTGACCTCCACCTTTTGATGCCCTGGGGCTCTGACCTCCACCTTTTGATGCCCTGGGGCTCTGACCTCCACCTTTTGATGCCCCTGGGCTCTGACCTCCACCTTTTGATGCCCTGGGGCTCTGACCTCCACCTTTTGATGCCCCTGGGCTCT
>NW_025746775.1:35000-55000 GCF_021184085.1 Oncorhynchus gorbuscha
ACCCCTCCTCCTCTCTCTCTCTCCATCCTCCTCCACCCCTCCTCCTCTCTCTCTCTCCATCCTCCTCCACCCCTCCTCCTCTCTCTCTCTCCATCCTCCTCCACCCCTCCTCCCCTCTCTCTTTATCCTCCTCCACCCCTCCTCCTCTCTCTCCATCCTCCTCCACCCTCCTCCTCTCTCTTTATCCTCCCTCCACCCTCCTCCTCTCTCTCTCCATCCTCCTCCACCCCTCCTCCTCTCTCTCTCCATCCTCCTCCACCCCTCCCCCTCTCTCTCTCTCCATCCTCCTCCACCCCTCCTCCTCTCTCTCTCTCCATCCTCCTCCACCCCTCCTCCTCTCTCTCTCTCCATCCTCCTCCACCCCTCCTCCTCTCTCTCTCTCCATCCTCCTCCAGCCCTCCTTCTCTCTCTCTCTCCATCCTACTCCACCCCTCCTTCTCTCTCTCTCTCCATCCTCCTCCACCCCTCCTTCTCTCTCTCTCTCCATCCTCCTCCACCCCTCCTCCTCCTCTCTCTCCATCCTCCTCCACCCCTCCTTCTCTCTCTCCATCCTCCTCCACCCCTCCTTCTCTCTCTCCATCCTCCTCCACCCCCTCTCTCTCTCTCCATCCTCCTCCACCCCTCCTCCTCTCTCTCCATCCTCCTCCACCCCTCCTCCTCTCTCTCCATCCTCCTCCACCCCTCCTCCTCTCTCTCCATCCTCCTCCACCCCCTCCTCATCTCTCTCCATCCTCCTCCACCCCTCCTTCTCTCTCTCTCCATCCTCCTCCACCCCTCCTTCTCTCTCTCTCTTTATCCTCCTCCACCCCTCCTTCTCTCTCTCTCTCCATCCTCCTCCCACCCTCCTTCTCTCTCTCTCCATCCTCCTCCACCCCTCCTTCTCTCTCTCCATCCTCCTCCACCCCTCCTTCTCTCTCTCTCTCCATCCTCCTCCACCCCTCCTTCTCTCTCTCTCTCCATCCTCCTCCACCCCTCCTTCTCTCTCTCTCTTTCTCCATCCTCCTCCACCCCTCCTTCTCTCTCTCTCTTTCTCCATCCTCCTCCACCCCCTTCTCTCTCTCTCTCAATCCTCCTCCACCCTCCTTCTCTCTCTCTCCATCCTCCTCCACCTCCTTCTCTCTCTCTCTCCATCCTCCTCCACCCCTCCTTCTCTCTCTCTCTTTATCCTCCTCCACCCCTCCTTCTCTCTCTCTCTCTCCATCCTCCTCCACCCCTCCTTCTCTCTCTCTCCATCCTCCTCCACCCCTCCTTCTCTCTCTCTCTTTATCCTCCTCCACCCCTCCTCTCTCTCTCTCTCCATCCTCCTCCACCCCTCCTCCTCTCTCTCTCTCCATCCTCCTCCACCCCTCCTCCCCTCTCTCTCTTTATCCTCCTCCACCCCTCCTCCTCTCTCCATCCTCCTCCACCCCTCCTCCTCTCTCTTTATCCTCCTCCACCCCTCCTCCTCTCTCTCTCCATCCTCCTCCACCCCTCCTCCTCTCTCTCTCTCCATCCTCCTCCACCCCTCCTCCCTCTCTCTCTCCATCCTCCTCCTCCCACCCCTCCTCCTCTCTCTCTCTCCATCCTCCTCCACCCCTCCTCCTCTCTCTCTCTCCATCCTCCTCCACCCCTCCTCCTCTCTCTCTCTCCATCCTCCTCCAGCCCTCCTTCTCTCTCTCTCTCCATCCTACTCCACCCCTCCTTCTCTCTCTCTCTCCATCCTCCTCCACCCCTCCTTCTCTCTCTCTCCATCCTCCTCCACCCCTCCTCCTCCTCTCTCTCCATCCTCCTCCACCCCTCCTTCTCTCTCTCCATCCTCCTCCACCCCTCCTTCTCTCTCTCCATCCTCCTCCACCCCCCTCTCTCTCTCTCCATCCTCCTCCACCCCTCCTCCCTCTCTCTCCATCCTCCTCCACCCCTCCTCCTCTCTCTCCATCCTCCTCCACCCCTCCTCCTCTCTCTCCATCCTCCTCCACCCCTCCTCCTCTCTCTCCATCCTCCTCCACCCCTCCTTCTCTCTCTCTCCATCCTCCTCCACCCCTCCTTCTCTCTCTCTCTTTATCCTCCTCCACCCCTCCTTCTCTCTCTCTCTCCATCCTCCTCCACCCCTCCTTCTCTCTCTCTCTCCATCCTCCTCCACCCTCCTTCTCTCTCTCTCCATCCTCCTCCACCCCTCCTTCTCTCTCTCTCTCCATCCTCCTCCCACCCCTCCTTCTCTCTCTCTCTCCATCCTCCTCCACCCCTCCTTCTCTCTCTCTCTTTCTCCATCCTCCTCCACCCCTCCTTCTCTCTCTCTCTTTCTCCATCCTCCTCCACCCCCTTCTCTCTCTCTCTCAATCCTCCACCACCCCTCCTCTCTCTCTCTCCATCCTCCTCCACCCCTCCTTCTCTCTCTCTCTCCATCCTCCTCCACCCCTCCTCTCTCTCTCTCTCTTTATCCTCCTCCACCCCTCCTTCTCTCTCTCTCTCTCCATCCTCCTCCACCCCTCCTTCTCTCTCTCTCTCCATCCTCCTCCACCCCCTCCTTCTCTCTCTCTCCATCCTCCTCTACCCCTCCTTCTATCTCTATCCATCCTCCTCCACCCCTCCTTCTCTCTCTCTCTCCATCCTCCTTCTCTTTCTCTCTCCATCCTCCTCCACCCCCTTCTCTCTCTCTCTCCATCCTCCTCCACCCCTCCTCTTCTCTCTCCATCCTCCTCCACCCCTCCTTCTCTCTCTCTCTCCATCTTCCTCCACCCCTCCTTCTCTCTCTCTCTCCATCCTCCTCCACCCCCCTTCTCTCTCTCTCCATCCTCCTCCACCCCTCCTTCTCTCTCCATCCTCCTCCACCCCCTTCTCTCTCTCTCTTTCTCTCTCCTCCACCCTCCTTCTCTCTCCGCCACCCCTCCTTCTCTCTCCTCCGCCTCCACTCCTCCTCTCCCTTTATCCTCCTCCACCCCCTTCTCTCTCTCCATCCTCCTCCACCCTCCTTCTCTCCTACTCTCTCTTCCTCCACCCCTCCTTCTCTCTCTTCCACCCTCCTTCTATCTCCTCCCTCCTCCACCCCTCCATCACTACTTCACTCTCATGCTCCCTTACAGTATGAAGGAGGTTGTAGACAGTGGAAGCTGTAACAACAGTGAGAAGCAGACAGTGGAAGCTGTAACAACAGTGAGAAGTGGGAAGCAGAGGGTGGAAGCTGTAACAACAGTGGGAAGCAGATAGTGGAAGCTGTATCTACAGTGAGAAGTGGGAAGCAGACAGTGGAAGCTGTAACAACAGTGGGAAGCAGACAGTGGAAGCTGTAACAACAGTGAGAAGCAGATAGTGGAAGCTGTAGCAATAGTGGGAAGCAGACAGTGGAAGCTGTAACAACAGTGGGAAGCAGACAGTGGAAGCTGTAACAACAGTGAGAAGCAGACAGTGGAAGCTGTAACAACAGTGAGAAGCAGACAGTGGAAGCTGTAACAACAGTGAGAAGCAGACAGTGGAAGCTGTAACAACAGTGAGAAGCAGACAGTGGAAGCTGTAACAACAGTGAGAAGCAGACAGTGGAAGCTGTAACAACAGTGAGAAGCAGACAGTGGAAGCTGTAACAACAGTGGGAAGCAGACAGTGGAAGCTGTAACAACAGTGAGAAGCAGACAGTGGAAGCTGTAACAACAGTGGGAAGCAGACAGTGGAAGCTGTAACAACAGTGAGAAGTGGGAAGCAGACAGTGGAAGCTGTAACAACAGTGAGAAGTGGGAAGCAGACAGTGGAAGCTGTAACAACAGTGAGAAGTGGGAAGCAGACAGTGGAAGCTGTAACAACAGTGAGAAGTGGGAAGCAGACAGTGGAAGCTGTAACAACAGTGAGAAGTGGAAGCAGACAGTGGAAGAATATAAGAGAAACAAATTAAAGAAACACAGGAGTGAGGAAATAAAAATAAAGTATCTCCTTCCTTCCTTCTCTCCCCCTCTGTGTTCCTTCCTCTGTTTTCCTCCCTTCCATCCTTCCTTCCCTTCCTTCCTCTGTTTTCCCGCTTCCTTCCAAGACATCAAGCAATTTCATGTTTCCTTCCTTCCTTCCTTCCTTCCTTCCTTCCTTCCTTCCTTCCTTCCTTCCTTCCTTCCTTCCTTCCTTCCTTCCTTCCTTCCTTCCTTCCTTCCTTCCTTCCTTCCTTCTTCTCCCCCTCTGTGTTCCTTCCTTCCTTCCTTCTTTCCTACTTTACTTCTTTCCTTCCTTCCGTCCTTCCTTCTTTCCTACTTTACTTCTTTCCTTCCTTCCGTCCTTCCTTCCTTCCCTTCCTTCCTCTGTTTTCCCACTTCCTTCCAAGACATCAAGGTTTTCATGTTTCTCCTTGTGCTCCTTATTGGAGGGGCAGAAGGAGGTTGTTCTCCCATGAGACCTATTATGAGTCAGGGGAAGAAAAACACCAGATTTCATCTGATTCCCCTGAGTCCACTCTACAATGTTAAGAACACTTATTGAACCCAGTCCACGGGCCCCATCCCAAATGGAACACTATTCCCTGTATAGTGCACTTTCATCTGATTCCCCCTGAGTCCACTCTACAATGTTAAGAACACTTATTGAACCCGGTCCACGGGCCCCATCCCAAATGGAACACTATTCCTGTATAGTGCACTGCTTTAGACCAGGACTCATAGGGATCCTTCATAGGGCCCTGGTCTAAAGTAGTGCCCTGTACAGGGTATAGGCTACCGTACGGGATGCAACCGTTGGTTAGGTGGTTAAACAGAAAGTTTGTTTATTTTTGTCATGCAGGTGAAAGAGGACCCAAAAGCGACTTAACAGAAACAGAGTTTATTCAAGTCCAAACAGAAAACGACAAATCCTGAATCCTTAACAGGAAATGTCCAAACAGGGAATAACAGAAATCCTCTAGTCTGTAGAGGGGAATAACAGGAGAAGCGGCCACAGACTGCAGGTCGCTTCGGGTAGGCGCAGGCCGTAGCTGACAGAGACACCTGCTCACACGCAGCATCTGATGAAGGCAAAAACACGACAGGACAGGGCGATACACAATCACAGCAAAAACACGACAGGACAGGGCGATACACAATCACAGCACGGTGAATGAAGGCAAAAACACGACAGGACAGGGCGATACACAATCACAGCACGGTGAATTCTAAACAAGGAACCGACAGGACAGGAACGGAACACAACGGAAGAAATGCTCTGACTCTCACTCCATGCCCGCCACTCACCTTGATGCCCTGGGGTTCTGATCACCTTGATGCCCCTGGGTTGACCTCCACCTTGACCTCCACCTTTGGATGCCTGGACCTCCACCTTTGGATTTGGTTTCTGACTCCACCTTTGATGCTCTGACCTCCACTCTTGATGCTTCTGATTCTCCACCTTTTGGATGCCTCACCTCCTTGATGTCTGCTTCGATGCCCACTCTTTTGATGCCCCAAGTTTCTGAATCTCCACCTTGATGTTCAGCTTGGACTGCTTCTGACTTCCTCCACCTTGGATGCCTCTGGGTCACCTAAATCTTTTGATGCTCTGTAGCTC
Organism: Oncorhynchus gorbuscha; assembly: GCF_021184085.1. NCBI lineage: Eukaryota > Metazoa > Chordata > Actinopteri > Salmoniformes > Salmonidae > Oncorhynchus > Oncorhynchus gorbuscha. Next base: position 40,488 of record NW_025746775.1, read on the forward strand.
TTTGATGTTTGACTCACCTTGATTTCTGACTCACTCTTTGATGCCCAAGCCTCTGGATTCACCTTGATGGTATTTGATCTCCAATTTTGATGCCTGACTTCCACCTTTGGATGTTTCTGCTTTCATCACCATCTGATTGCCTGACCTCCACCTTTTTGATGACTTCCTCTTGCCTGATCTCCATCTTGATGCCCTGATCAATTTGATGCCCTCCACTCTTGATGCTGCTTGGATCTACCTCCCTTGATCTACTCTGATCTCCACCTTGACGCCCCAATACTTTGGCTCTGACTTCCACTCCACTTGACCCACCTTTTGATGCTCTGATCTACACCTTGGATTTGAGCATCTCCACCGTTCAGACTTGACGCCTGTTTCTGACCTCCACCTTTGATGCTCTGGATTCCACCTTTGGATTTGATCTCCACCTTTGACGTCAGTTTCAATCTCCACTCTTTGATGCTTGACACCTTTTGATGCCCCTCGGGGTTTGACCCCACCTTGATCTTAAATTCTTGACCTCACCTTGATGCTCTGACCACTCTTGATGCCCTCGTTTCTTGACTCCTCCACCTTTGATGCCTCTTCTTGATTCTCCACTTTGGATGCCTCTGGGTTTCTGACTCCACCTTTTGATGTTCTGACCCTCCACCTTTGATGTTTCTGATCTCTCCACCTTGATGCCCTCAAGCCTTCTGACTCCCACCTTGAGCTTCTCTGACCTCCACCGCTCCCATCCCTCCACCTGGGATGTGCCTCAGTCATCTCCACCTTGATGCTCAGTCTTCTGATCTCCACCTTGAATTCACCTTTGATGCCTCAAGCTCTGACCTCCACCTGCTTCTGACTCCACCTTGATGCCCTGGGCTCTGCCCACCTGACCTCACCTTGGATGCTTTCTGAGACACTGCTCTGATCACCTGATGCCCTGGGCTTCTGACTCCACATTGCTTGACCCTCCACCTGATTCACCTTTGTTTGATCTGCCTTTGCTTGACCTCCACCTTGATGCTCAATTTCTGATTCCACCTTTCCACCTTTTTGATGTTTGACTCCACCTTGATGCCGCTACTTGATCACCTTTTGAGATACCCGGCCTCTGACTCACCTTTCTTGATGCCTCGGGTTTCCACCTCCTACCCCTTGGATGCTCAGCACCTTCTTGATGCTTCTCGGGAAATTTTGAGACCTCCACCCCTTTGATGTTCGTAGTTTCTTGATTCACTTTTGATGCTCAAGCTTCTGACCTCCACCTTTGATGTTTGATCTCCACCTTTGATGTCGACTCCATGGGCCTGACTCACTCCTCAGCCTTTGGATTAGCTGACTCACCTTTGATTGTAGAACCCACCTTGATGCCTCGGTTCATCTTTTGATTTCTTGTACTTCTCCATCTCTTTTGATGCCCTGGAAGATTCACCTTTTGATATTTGATCTGTTCACTCTGATGCCCTCTGTCGACTTCCGCTCTGACATCCATCCTTTTGCTGTTTCACCATTTGATGTACCCACCTTTTGGATGCCCTACTTACACCTACAAATTTCTGACTACCTTTTGGATGCCCTGGGCTCTAAATCTTGATGCTCAGGACTCACCTTGATAAATTTGGATCTTACCTGCTAAGCCTGACTCACCTTGGCCAACCGGACCTCCACCTTTTGATGAGCGTGGCTCTGACCCCACCTTTTGATGCCCTGGGGCTTGACCTCCACCTTGCGTCTCTGACTCACCTTTTGATATGCCCGGACCCCACCTTGATGCCCCTCTCTTAAATCTTTACTTGACATCCACCTTGTTGTTTCTGATTGATTCTGGACCTCCAATCTTTTTTGGATGCCCCGGGGACCCTCCACTACATTTCTGACCACCTTTGTACTTCTGACCCTCCACCTTTTTTGATTTCGATCTTCACCTTTGATATTTCGATTCCCACTTTTTTGGATGCCCTCAAAGTGGGCTCGATCTCTCATCTTTGATGCTCGCTCTGACCTTTTGATGAGTCACCCGCTCTTGACCTCCACCTTGACCCCCGGGGCCTGACCTCCACCTTTGATGCTTATAGGGAAGACCTTGATGTGTTTTTTGATGGTCTGCTTCTTGCTCTCTGACATCTCACTTTTGCAATGATCACCATTTGATACCAAATTGACCTTCCACCTTTGGGATGCCCTGGGCCACTCACCTTGAGCTGGACCCTTGATTTATCCTCTTCGGGCTCTCATCTGATTTATATTTGATCACCTTTTGATGCCCTCCGGACGCCCCACCCGCTGCGGGTTCACCTTGATGCCCTCGGGGTTTCGATCTCCACCTTGGATGCCCTCGGGTTCGACTCACCTACTCTGATTCACCTTTTGATGCGCTTTATCCACCTTTGATATGGGAAGATCCTCCACTCCCTTTGATGCCCCGGGTTCTTGACTCCTCACCTACGCTTTCACTCTGGATATGACTCCTCACCTTTTGATGCCCTCGGGCTCACCTTGATATTTTACGGGGCTCACCTCCACCTTGATGCCCCGGGGTTTGACTCACCTTTTGATGTTTCTGATTCACTTGATTTACTTGGTTTACCTTTTTTATTTGACATCGTACATTCACCTTGATCCGGGCTCTCTGACTCCACCTTGATGCCCTGGGGCTGACTACCTGATGACTAGCCCCGGGCCCTGACCTCCACCCATTGACCTACTGACATCCCATCTTTTGATGTTTATGGGTTTCTGATCTTCCTCATCTCTGATTGCCCTCAGCTCTCTGACTTCACCTTGATATCTCCACCTTTGATCTCCTGGACCTCCACCTTGATACTAGGGCTCACCTCCACCTAATGCCCCCGGGGCTCTGATCTCACCGATGGCCTCTGGGCTCTGACTCACCTTGGATGCCCTGCTCTGACTCACCTTGATGCCCCTGCTCTGACCTCTGTGCTCTGGACCTCTCACCTTTTGATAGACCGACGCCCACCTTCTGATTCACTTTTTACTGATCTGCATTTTCTGGATTTCATCTTTTTTGATTTCGTCTCAAATTCAATTTTTTGGATACTTGACCTCCACCTTTTGATGTTTCTGATCTCTCACTCCTTTTGATACTAAGACTCCTTTGACGCCCCTAATTTTTTTTGAGTTTCGGGGCTTCTGATCTTTGACTTCCTGGGCTGGACTCACCTTTGATTTTCCTCTGGTAGCTGGACCTCCACCTTTTTGGACGTGGTGTTCTGACTCCACTCTGATGCCCCTGCTCTGACTCACCTTGATTCACCTTGGATGCCTCGCTCCTGATCACCTTTTGACCCGGATCTTCACCTTCACGCCCCAAGCTCTGATCTCCACCTTGGATGCCCTCACCACCTTGATGATCTCTGTAAATATTCACCTTCCTCTGGGGTTTGACACCCTCCACCTTTTGGATGCCCTCGGTTTGGATCATCTTTGATGTACCCGGCTCTGATTCACCTTTTGATTTTGGCTCTGACCTCCACCTTGGATACCCCGATCTTCTTGATGGTTTCTGATGTTCTCCTACTCTGATTTAGTAATGTACACTCAATCTTTTGATTTCTCTGCTTTCTGATTCCCTGACTCCACTCCCTTTGATGCCCCGTTTGACTGATTCTTGATGTTCTTGATTCACCTTTTGGATATGTTATAATTCACCTTTAGCGTACTCCTGACTCTTCAATTTTTGATGCTCTGACTCACTCCCTTTGATGCCCTCAATTCTGACTCCACCTTTTTGACGGGGTTTGACCTCACTCCTTGGATGCCCTCAGCAACCTCCACCTTGGATGACAGGGTTCACCTTTTGATGCTCTGACATCCACCTTGGGATCCTCAAGACCCTCCACCTTGCTGCCCACCTTTGGATGCCCTCGGGGTTTCCTGACCCTCCACCTTTTGATGCCCTGGGGCTTCTGACCTCCGCTTGACCCACCTTGATGCTGGCCCTGACCTCCACCTTGCCCTGACCCACCTTGGATGCTCTCTGACCTTGAGTCGGCTCTGACCCTCCATCTCTTTGATGTCCTCGTGGGCTCCTGATCTCCACCTTGATGCCCTGGGGACTCACGTGAGCTTTCCCTGACTCACCTTTGACGGTTCTCCCAAATTTCTGACCTTGCAAGCTCACCTTGATGCCCTCGGGGGTTCGACCTTTAACCTTGACTCACTTTTTGACGCCCCTCGGGGGCTTCTGATTCTCCACCTTGACGCTCTGGGGCTCTTGACTCCAACATCTTCTGGGGCTCTGGACCTTTGATCTGCTCTCCGGGCTCTGACCCACCTGCTCTGACTCCAATCTTTTGATGCACCCCGGTATTCTTGATCTCCTTTGATGCCCATTCTTACCCACCTTTGGATTCCTCACTCTGATGCCCTCGGGCTCTGACTACCTCATATTTACTTGCATTTCAACACGCTATGTTTGAGGAAATGTCTGTTTAAAAAGACATTCCCACACATTTGTCATAGCTAAGATATGGTGCTTGCAGTTTTTAAATACATTTTTTCAACAATTCTACCACGTTTTGCCATGAGATAAATATTTCAAGCTCAAGTTTTCTTAGCTTCAAAAAAATTCCGGATGCAAGATGTTCATATTTTTGCATAAGACTGCAAGATTTTTGCAGTTTTAAAGTTTATTGCTCTGCATTTCTACACATTTGCCATGAGGCTAAGAGAGAAAAAGTATTGTAAATTTTAAATACATTTACTGCAGAATGTAATAAATGTAATTTGTGACATTACTAGCTCCTCAACACACTCCTCCTTCGTTATAACAGGTGTCAGAGAAAGAGAACAGGAGCGTTTGCTTTATTTCAGTTAGAAAACAAATGCTGAAAAACCTCGGCACCCATACATTCATCTGCATCGGTCTGCCTTCTAGGCCGTTCCTCACATGGTGGTGCTGGTGGATCGTTGACCCCAGGATATCTCTCTTCTCCTCTTCCTTCCTCCTCCTTCCTCTTCCTCCTCTCCTTCCCTTTCCCTCTTCTTTCCTTCCTTCTTCCTCTTTCTCTTCTCTTCTCCTCCTTCTTCTATCACCTCTTCTTCCTTCTTCCTTCCTCTCTTCTCTTTCTTCTTCTTACTTCTTCTTCTTCTTCCTGCTATCACTGCTTCTCCTTCCTTCCTCTTCTTCCTCTGTCCTCTCTACATAATGCATGAGTAATATTCTTCTGTCTCCAGATGTCAGTCGATCACGCGAGCTGCGTTCTGTTACGGTCATATCTTGTTCTGCCACTTTCATATCTTCATTCTGTCTGTTTCTCTCTCTTCGTCTTCTCCTTCCTTCTCCTTTCTTGTCTCTGCTCTCTTTCCTCCTCTTCTTCTTCTTCTTCCTTCTGTCTTCTCTCCTCTCTCTCTCTCTCTTCTCTTCTTCATTCTTCTGTTCTGTTTTCTTCTTCTTTCTTCTTTCTTCTTCTTTCTTTCTTCTTTCTTTCTTCTTTCTTTCTTTCTTCTTTCTTTCTTTCTTCTTTCTTCTTTCTTCTTTCTTTCATTCTTTCTTTCTTTCTTTCTTTCATTCTTCTTCTATTTTTCTTTCTTTCTTTCTTTCTTTCTTTCTTTCTTTCTTTTTCTTTCTTTCTTTCTTTCCTTCTTTCTTTCTTTCTTTCTTTTTCTTTCTTCTTTCTTTTTCTTTCATTTCTTTTTGTCTTCTTTCTGAGTTTCTTCCTTCTTCTTTCTTTTCATCTTCTTTCTTTGTCTGTTTGTCTTCTTCTTCTTCTTTCCTTCCTTCCTTTCCTTCTTCCTTCCTTCCTTTCCTTCTTCTTCTTCCTTCCTTCTTTCCTTCTTCTTTCTTCTTCTTCTTCTTCTGCTGTCTTCTTTTTCTTTCTTCTTTCTTTCCTTCTTCTTTTTCTTTCTTTCTTCTCTCTTCTTTCTTTCTTTCATTTCTTTCTGCTATCAGTCTTAATTGTTTCTTACTTTCTTTCAGTTCAGGCTTCCTCTCTCTCTGCTGATATCGAACTGAATCAGAATTGCACCACTGCCAGAGCGCCAGACACAGAGAGACAGTGTACATGAGAGCGAGAGACAGATGCAGAGTAGCCAGAGAAATGCATGGAGAGAGAGAGAGAGAGAGAGAGAGAGAGACAGAGAGAGAGACGATGAGAGAGAGAGATGCAGAGAGAGAGACAGAGAGAGAGAGAGAGAGAGAGACAGAGAGAGAGGGAGAGACAGAGAGACAGAGAGAGAGAGAGACGATGAGAGAGAGACACGCAGAGAGAGACAGAGAGAGAGAGAGAGATTTTGAGAGAGAGAGAGAGATTTGTAGAGAGAGAGACAGACAGACAGACAGACAGACAGACAGACAGACAGACAGACAGACAGATACACAGACAGACAGAGCCAGACAGACAGACAGACAGACAGAGATACAGACAGACAGACAGAGAGTAGTAATTTATGTCAGTGTATACCATGTTCTCTGACACATAGCAACAATAAACAGATATTCCCTCTGATTCCACTCCTCCCCGCTTCTTGTTTCACTTCTTGCCTGCAGGAACTAAGAGAAATAACATCCCTTGACCTCCCTCCTCCTCCTCCTACGTTCATATAGGACCCGGTATAAAAGGACGCCTTTTTGAATGTTTGTTGAGTTTCTCAAGGTTACAGTTGTTGTTTTATGTCTCTTTATCTCATTCTCCGCCACATCGGGAAGCATACTGAAGAGACAGCGATCTCCAAACGAACCCCATTCCCCTGTTTAGTGCACTATTTGTGGACCAGGTCCCATGCTATGGGCTCCCATCAAAGGGGACAGGAGGCGAGTGCCCAAACTTATCTCCCGCCTAGCACTCAGGCTCTTCGGTCAAAAGGGTAGGGGCGCCACCTTAGATGCAGACAGAGAGGGTGGGGCCTCGCTGTGTTATTCCTGTTTCCTTGGTAGCTTACTGGGGAGGGACGCCTTAGAAGAGAGACCAGAGGAGACAGGAGTTATAGGACACAGTCCAGGATTGCCCTGGTAGCTTGTGGTCCAGGGGAAACTGTTCTCCGGACGAAACTGTCTCTCCGAGTCTGTCCACCCTCCCGGAGGGAAACTTCTGCCCCGAGGGGAAATGAAATCGTCTCCGGGAGGAAACCGTCCCCTCCTGAGGAATCTCAATCTCTCTGTCCTCCCGGGAGCTGAAACAGTCTCCGGGAGGGAACCCTTTGCCCCCGGAGGAATCTGTCTCCTCTGTGCCCTGGCCCCCTCTGTATGCTTGGCGTGCCAGGTCTGTTAACACAGTGCTGTGGGCTAGAGGAGACAAGTCCATGAGGGCAGGGTGATGGTTGTTTACAGGCTGCTATGAATGGTTATTAAATGATAGCTGTCTGAACAAAAGCAGGACGAGAAAGAGAGGAAGGAGTATTGCTTTGTGATCTGATAGCCGAGTTATCCGAACTGCATCTTCCAATCTTTCTTTCTTTCTTTCTTTCTTTCTTTCTTTCTTTCTTTCTTTCTTCTTTCTTTCTTCTTTCTTTCTTTTTCTTTTTCTTTCTTCTATTCATGACTGCAGTATATTCTTCTCACAGACAGACCATACGCCTACTTAACCTCACTCACACCATCTCCAGGAGAGAACATTTCTGACCGCGTCACACTCATCTCAATTAGTTTCATTCTTCATTTTCATTTTCTTCATCTTCTTTTCATTTTTTTCATTCATCTTCTTCATTTCTTCTTACTCATTTCTTTCACTTTTTCATTCTGTTTCTTTTCTTCATTCTTCTCTTTCATCCTTCATTTTCTATTTCTTTCTCCATTTTCTTCTTCTATCTTCATTTCTTCATTTCTTCTTATTCTTCATTTCCTTATTTTTTCATTTTTCTTCTTCTTTCATTCTTCATTTTCTTCATTTCTTCACTTTCTTTCTTATTCATTTCTTCTTATTTTCTTTCATTTCTTTTCTTCATTTTCTTTTCTTCTTCTTCTATTTTCATTTTCATTTCTTCTCTTTCATTTTTCTTCTTTCTCTTTATTTTCTATTTCATTTTCATTCTATTTTTCATTTTCTTTCTTCTTTCATTTTTCATTTCTTTTTCATTCTTTCTTCATTTTCTTTCTTATTTTCATTTCTTCTTTCTTTTCATTCTTTCTTTCTTCATTTCTTTCATTTCTATTTCATTTATTTTTCTTTCTTCTTTCATTTTTCATTTCATTTTTCTCATTTCATCTTTCATTTTCTTTCTTTTCTTCTTTCTTCATTTCTTCTTCTTTCATTTTCTTCTTCATTCATTTCTTCTTCATTTTCTTTCTTCATTTTCTTTCATTTTTCTCATTCTTCTTCTTTCTTCATCTCTTCTTCTCTTCATTTTCTTCTTTATCTTCTTTTCATTTCTTTCATTCTTCATTCTTCTTCTTTATTCTTTATTTCATTTTTCATTCTTCATTTTTTCTTCTTCATTTTTTCATTTACTTCTTTCTTTTTCTTTTTTCTTCATTTCTTCTTTATTTTCTCATTTCTTCATTTCTTTCATCTTTCTTCATTTTCTTTTCATTTCATTTCTTCATTTCTTCTTTCTTCATTTTCTTCTTCATTCTTTCTATTTCATTCATTCATTTTCATTTTTCTTTCATTTTCTTTCTTTTTCTTTTCTTCATTCTTCTATCATTTCTACTTTCATTTTTCATTATTCTTCATTTTCTTATCTTCATTCTTTATTTTATTTTCATTATTCTTCATTTTCTTCATTCATTTTCTTTTTCATCTTTCTTTCTTCATTTTCTTTCTTCTTTTCTTTCTCTTTCTTCTTCTTCATTTTCTTTCTTCTTTTCATTTCTTTTCTTTCTTCTTTTCTTTTCATTTTCTATTTCTTTCTTTTTCTTTTTCATTTTTCTTCATTTCTTTACTTTCTTCTTCATTTTCTTCTTCATTTTCCTTCTTCTTCTTCTCACTGATCACTACTTCACTTTCATAAATTCTCATTAGCATGAAGGAGGTTGCAGACTGCGTGAAGCTGTAACAGTGAAGTTAAGACAGCGGAAGCCGTAACAACATGGCGAGCGGTTAAGAGGGCGAGTTGCAACAACAGTGCATAAGATAGCGAGCCGCATTCAGTGAGTATGGGAAGCAGATGAAAGCCGTAACAAACAGTGAGCAGACAGTGAGCTGCAACAGGGTGAAAGAAGCCAGTAGCAATATGGGAGTTAAGACAGTGAGCTGCAACAACAGTAAGAGATCGCGAGCTGCAACAACAGTGAGCAGATTGCGAGCTGCGTAACAAATATGAGAGCAGACAGTGCCAAAAATAACAGCGAGCAGTTGGCAGTGAAGCCAGAACAACAAAGGAGAGTTGGCACAGTGAAGTTGCAATACCTAGAGTGAGAAAGCAGATTGCGGGAAGCTGCAACAACAGGGGGGAAGCAGATTATGAAGCTGTAACACAGGTGAGCAGATCATGAGCTGTAACAACAGCTAAGACAGCGGAGTTGCAGAACAGGAAGCAGACAGTGCTGTAAATAACAGGTTTAAGAAGGGAGCAGACAGTACATGTAACACCAGCGGAGTAGCGGGGAGCAGATTGCGTGAAGCTGCAATAAACAGCGGCGAGTGGGGAGCAAGACAGTGTGAAGCTGTAACAAACAGAAAGTGAAAGTGGGGAGGCTGAGGACGGAGGCTGTAACAAATCGAAAGGAGCAGACAGTGGAGCATAAGAGAAACAAATTAAAGAGAAACACAGGAGTGAGGAAATAAAGTAGTCTTCCCTTTCCTTCCTTCTCTCTTCTGTCCTTCCTTCCTTCCTGTCCTTCCTTCCTTCCATCCCTTTCTCTTCCTTCCTTTCCTCCCTCGCTTCCTTCACTATCCGTTCCTTTTCCTCCCTCTCTTTCCTTCCTTCCTTCTCTCCCCCCTCCGTCTTCCTCCTTCCTTCCTTTCCTTCCTTCCTACTCTGCATCCTTTCCTTCCTCTCCTCCGTCCTTCCTTCCTTCCTACTTCACTCTTCTTCTCCTTCAGTCTTCCTTCCTTCCCTTTCCTTCCTCCTCTTCTTCATTTTCCTTTCCTCTGTTGCGCCCTTTCCACTTCTCTTCCCAGACATCAAGGTTTCTCCTGTCCTTCCCTTCCTCTGCCTCCCCACTTCTTCCAAGACATCGTTTTGAGTGGGCAGAAGGCAGGTTGTTCCTCTCATGAGACCGGCTACAGAGTCGATGTGGGGAAGAAAACACCAGATTTCATCTGATTCCTCTCTGAGTCCACTCTGTCAATGTTAAGAACACTCTACTGAACTCCAGTTCAGTCCACCGGCCCCAACCTACGGAACACTATTTCTTCCTCAGTAGCGCGCACCTCTCATCTGATTCCCCTGAGTCCACTCTTACAAATGTTAAGAACATTCTGAGCTGAACTCGTCCACGGGCCCCACTCCCAAATGGAACACTCACTTCCCTGGCTATAGTGCACTGCTTTAGACCAGGACTCATAGGGGATCCTTCATAGGGCCCTGGTCCAAAGTAGTGCCCTGTACAGGGCATAGGCTACCGTACGGGCGGCTGCAACACGTTGGCCAGGTGGTTAAACAGAAAGTTTGTTTATTTTTTGTCATGCAGTGTGAAAGAGACCCAAAAGCGACTTTAATAACAGAAAAACAGAGTTTATTCAAGTCCAAACAGAGAACGACAAACTCTGGAATCCTTAACAGGAAACTGTCCAAAACAGGGAAATACCAGAAACTCCTCTTACCTATTTCTTCCGTTGTGTTCCGTTCCTGTCCTGTCGGTTCCTTGTTTAGAATTCACCGTGCTGTGATTGTGTATCGCCCTGTCCTGTCGTGTTTTTGCCTTCATTCACCGTGCTGTGATTGTGTATCGCCCTGTCCTGTCGTGTTTTTGCCTTCATCAGATGCTGCGTGTGAGCAGGTGTCTCTGTCAGCTACGGCCTGCGCCTACCCGAAGCGACCTGCAGTCTGTGGCCGCTTCTCCTGTTATTCCCCTCTACAGACTAGAGGATTTCTGTTATTCCCTGTTTGGACATTTCCTGTTAAGGATTCAGGATTTGTCGTTTTCTGTTTGGACTTGAATAAACTCTGTTTCTGTTAAGTCGCTTTTGGGTCCTCTTTCACCTGCATGACAAAAATAAACAAACTTTCTGTTTAACCACCTAACCAACGGTTGCATCCCGTACGGTAGCCTATACCCTGTACAGGGCACTACTTTAGACCAGGGCCCTATGAAGGATCCCTATGAGTCCTGGTCTAAAGCAGTGCACTATACAGGGAATAGTGTTCCATTTGGGATGGGGCCCGTGGACCGGGTTCAATAAGTGTTCTTAACATTGTAGAGTGGACTCAGGGGGAATCAGATGAAAGTGCACTATACAGGGAATAGTGTTCCATTTGGGATGGGGCCCGTGGACTGGGTTCAATAAGTGTTCTTAACATTGTAGAGTGGACTCAGGGGGAATCAGATGAAATCTGGTGTTTTTCTTCCCCTGACTCATAATAGGTCTCATGGGAGAACAACCTCCTTCTGCCCCTCCAATAAGGAGCACAAGGAGAAACATGAAAACCTTGATGTCTTGGAAGGAAGTGGGGAAAACAGAGGAAGGAAGGGAAGGAAGGAAGGACGGAAGGAAGGAAAGAAGTAAAGTAGGAAAGAAGGAAGGACGGAAGGAAGGAAAGAAGTAAAGTAGGAAAGAAGGAAGGAAGGAAGGAACACAGAGGGGGGAGAGAAGGAAGGAAGGAAGGAAGGAAGGAAGGAAGGAAGGAAGGAAGGAAGGAAGGAAGGAAGGAAGGAAGGAAGGAAGGAAGGAAGGAAGGAAGGAAGGAAGGAAGGAAGGAAGGAAACATGAAATTGCTTGATGTCTTGGAAGGAAGCGGGGAAAACAGAGGAAGGAAGGGAAGGAAGGATGGAAGGGAGGAAAACAGAGGAAGGAACACAGAGGGGGGAGAGAAGGAAGGAAGGAGATACTTTATTTTTATTTCCTCACTCCTGTGTTTCTCTTTAATTTGTTTCTCTTATATTCTTCCACTGTCTGCTTCCCACTTCTCACTGTTGTTACAGCTTCCACTGTCTGCTTCCCACTTCTCACTGTTGTTACAGCTTCCACTGTCTGCTTCCCACTTCTCACTGTTGTTACAGCTTCCACTGTCTGCTTCCCACTTCTCACTGTTGTTACAGCTTCCACTGTCTGCTTCCCACTTCTCACTGTTGTTACAGCTTCCACTGTCTGCTTCCCACTGTTGTTACAGCTTCCACTGTCTGCTTCTCACTGTTGTTACAGCTTCCACTGTCTGCTTCCCACTGTTGTTACAGCTTCCACTGTCTGCTTCTCACTGTTGTTACAGCTTCCACTGTCTGCTTCTCACTGTTGTTACAGCTTCCACTGTCTGCTTCTCACTGTTGTTACAGCTTCCACTGTCTGCTTCTCACTGTTGTTACAGCTTCCACTGTCTGCTTCTCACTGTTGTTACAGCTTCCACTGTCTGCTTCTCACTGTTGTTACAGCTTCCACTGTCTGCTTCCCACTGTTGTTACAGCTTCCACTGTCTGCTTCCCACTATTGCTACAGCTTCCACTATCTGCTTCTCACTGTTGTTACAGCTTCCACTGTCTGCTTCCCACTGTTGTTACAGCTTCCACTGTCTGCTTCCCACTTCTCACTGTAGATACAGCTTCCACTATCTGCTTCCCACTGTTGTTACAGCTTCCACCCTCTGCTTCCCACTTCTCACTGTTGTTACAGCTTCCACTGTCTGCTTCTCACTGTTGTTACAGCTTCCACTGTCTACAACCTCCTTCATACTGTAAGGGAGCATGAGAGTGAAGTAGTGATGGAGGGGTGGAGGAGGGAGGAGATAGAAGGAGGGGTGGAAGAGAGAGAAGGAGGGTGGAGGAAGAGAGAGTAGGAGAGAAGGAGGGGTGGAGGAGGATGGAGAGAGAGAAGGGGGTGGAGGAGGATAAAGGGAGAGGAGGAGTGGAGGCGGGAGGAGAGAGAAGGAGGGGTGGCTTCCACGGAGAGAGAAGGAGGGTGGAGGAGAGAGAAAGAGAGAGAGAGAAGGGGGTGGAGGAGGATGGAGAGAGAAGGAGGGGTGGAGGAGGATGGAGAGAGAGAGAAGGGGGGTGGAGGAGGATGGAGAGAGAGAGAGAAGGAGGGGTGGAGGAAGAAGAGAGAGAGAGAGAAGGAGGGGTGGAGGAGGATGGAGAGAGAAGAGGAGGGGTGGAGGAGGATGGAGAGAGAGAGAGAAGGGGGGTGGAGGAGGATGGAGAGAGAAAGAGAAGGAGGATGGAGAGAGAGAGAGAAGGAGGGGTGGAGGAGGATGGATAGAGATAGAAGGAGGGGTAGAGGAGGATGGAGAGAGAGAGAGAAGGAGGGGTGGAGGAGGATGGGAGAGAGAGAGAGAAGGAGGGGTGGAGGAGGATGGAGAGAGAGAGAGAGAAGGAGGGGTGGAGGAGGATAAAGAGAGAGAGAGAGAAGGAGGGGTGGAGGAGGATGGAGAGAGAGAGAGAAGGGGAGGGGTGGAGGAGGATGGAGAGAGAGAAGGAGGGGTGGTGGAGGATTGAGAGAGAGAGAGAGAAGGGGGGTGGAGGAGGATGGAGAAAGAGAGAGAGAGAAGGAGGGGTGGAGGAGGATGGAGAAAGAGAGAGAGAGAAGGAGGGGTGGAGGAGGATGGAGAGAGAGAGAGAGAAGGAGGGGTGGAGGAGGATGGAGAGAGAGACAGAAGGAGGGGTGGAGGAGGATGGAGAGAGAGAGAAGGAGGGGTGGAGGAGGATGGAGAGAGAGAGAGAAGGAGGGGTGGAGGAGGATGGAGAGAGAGAGAGAAGGAGGGGTGGAGGAGGATAAAAGAGAGAGAGAGAAGGAGGGGTGGAGGAGGATGGAGAGAGAGAGAAGGAGGGGTGGAGGAGGATGGAGAGAGAGGAGGAGGGGGTGGAGGAGGATGGAGAGAGAGGAGGAGGGGTGGAGGAGGATGGAGAGAGAGGAGGAGGGGTGGAGGAGGATGGAGAGAGAGGAGGAGGGGTGGAGGAGGATGGAGAGAGAGAGAGGGGGGTGGAGGAGGATGGAGAGAGAGAAGGAGGGGTGGAGGAGGATGGAGAGAGAGAAGGAGGGGTGGAGGAGGATGGAGAGAGAGGGAGGAGGAGGGGTGGAGGAGGATGGAGAGAGAGAGAAGGAGGGGTGGAGGAGGATGGAGAGAGAGAGAGAAGGAGGGGTGGAGTAGGATGGAGAGAGAGAGAGAAGGAGGGCTGGAGGAGGATGGAGAGAGAGAGAGGAGGAGGGGTGGAGGAGGATGGAGAGAGAGAGAGAGGAGGAGGGGTGGAGGAGGATGGAGAGAGAGAGAGAGGAGGAGGGGGGTGGAGGAGGATGGAGAGAGAGAGGAGGAGGGGTGGAGGAGGATGGAGAGAGAGAGAGGAGGAGGGGTGGAGGAGGATGGAGAGAGAGAGGAGGAGGGGTGGAGGAGGATAAAGAGAGAGGAGGAGGGGTGGAGGAGGATGGAGAGAGGAGGAGGGGTGGAGGAGGATAAAGAGAGAGAGGGGAGGAGGGGTGGAGGAGGATGGAGAGAGAGAGAGAGGGAGGGGTGGAGGAGGATGGAGAGAGAGAGAGAGG
>NW_025746775.1:62500-75000 GCF_021184085.1 Oncorhynchus gorbuscha
GTGGAGGTCAGAGCATCAAAAGGTGGAGGTCAGAACATCAAAAGGTGGAGGTCAGAGCCCAGGGGCATCAAAAGGTGGATGTCAGAGCATCAAAAGGTGGAGGTCAGAGCCCCGGGGCATCAAAAGGTGGAGGTCAGAGCCCCGGGGCATCAAAAGGTGGAGTCAGAGCCCCGGGGCATCAAAAGGTGGAGGTCAGAGCCCCGGGGCATCAAAAGGTGGAGGTCAGAGCATCAAAAGGTGGAGGTCAGAGCATCAAAAGGTGGAGGTCAGAGCCCCGGGGCATCAAAAGGTGGAGGTCAGAGCATCAAAAGGTGGAGGTCAGAGCATCAAAAGGTGGAGGTCAGAGCCCCGGGGCATCAAAAGGTGGAGGTCAGAGCATCAAAAGGTGGAGGTCAGAGCATCAAAAGGTGGAGGTCAGAGCCCCGGGGCATCAAAAGGTGGAGGTCAGAGCATCAAAAGGTGGAGGTCAGAGCATCAAAAGGTGGAGGTCAGAGCCCAGGGGCATCAAAAGGTGGAGGTCAGAGCCCAGGGGCATCAAAAGGTGGAGGTCAGAGCCCAGGGGCATCAAAAGGTGGAGGTCAGAGCCCCAGGGCATCAAAAGGTGGAGGTCAGAGCCCAGGGGCATCAAAAGGTGGAGGTCAGAGCCCCAGGGGCATCCAAAGGTGGAGGTCAGAGCCCCAGGGCATCAAAAGGTGGAGGTCAGAGCCCCAGGGCATCAAAAGGTGGAGGTCAGAGCCCCAGGGCATCAAAAGGTGGAGGTCAGAAAGAGGGCATCAAAAGGTGGAGGTCAGAGCCCCAGGGTGTCAAAAGGTGGAGGTCAGAGCCCAGGGGCATCAAAAGGTGGAGGTCAGAGCCCCGGGCGTCAAAAGGTGGAGGTCAGAGCCCCAGGGCGTCAAAAGGTGGAGGTCAGAGCCCAGGGGCGTCAAAAGGTGGAGGTCAGAGCCCCAGGGCGTCAAAAGGTGGAGGTCAGAGCCCCAGGGCGTCAAAAGGTGGAGGTCAGAGCCCCGGGGCGTCAAAAGGTGGAGGTCAGAGCCCCAGGGCATCAAAAGGTGGAGGTCAGAGCATCAAAAGGTGGAGGTCAGAGCATCAAAAGGTGGAGGTCAGAGCCCCGGGGCATCAAAAGGTGGAGGTCAGAGCATCAAAAGGTGGAGGTCAGAGCATCAAAAGGTGGAGGTCAGAGCCCAGGGGCATCAAAAGGTGGAGGTCAGAGCATCAAAAGGTGGAGGTCAGAGCATCAAAAGGTGGAGGTCAGAGCCCAGGGGCATCAAAAGGTGGAGGTCAGAGCCCAGGGGCATCAAAAGGTGGAGGTCAGAGCCCAGGGGCATCAAAAGGTGGAGGTCAGAGCCCCAGGGCATCAAAAGGTGGAGGTCAGAGCCCAGGGGCATCAAAAGGTGGAGGTCAGAGCCCCAGGGGCATCCAAAGGTGGAGGTCAGAGCCCCAGGGCATCAAAAGGTGGAGGTCAGAGCCCCAGGGCATCAAAAGGTGGAGGTCAGAGCCCCAGGGCATCAAAAGGTGGAGGTCAGAGCCCCGGGGCATCAAAAGGTGGAGGTCAGAGCCCCGGGGCATCAAAAGGTGGAGGTCAGAGCATCAAAAGGTGGAGGTCAGAGCATCAAAAGGTGGAGGTCAGAGCCCAGGGGCATCAAAAGGTGGAGGTCAGAGCATCAAAAGGTGGAGGTCAGAGCCCCAGGGCATCAAAAGGTGGAGGTCAGAGCCCCGGGGCATCAAAAGGTGGAGGTCAGAGCATCAAAAGGTGGATGTCAGAGCATCAAAAGGTGGAGGTCAGAGCCCAGGGGCATCAAAAGGTGGAGGTCAGAGCATCAAAAGGTGGAGGTCAGAACCCCGGGGCATCAAAAGGTGGAGGTCAGAGCCCCGGGGCATCAAAAGGTGGAGGTCAGAGCCCCGGGGCATCAAAAGGTGGAGGTCAGAGCATCAAAAGGTGGAGGTCAGAGCCCCAGGGCGTCAAAAGGTGGAGGTCAGAGCCCCGGGGCATCAAAAGGTGGAGGTCAGAGCCCCGGGGCATCAAAAGGTGGAGGTCAGAGCATCAAAAAGGTGGAGGTCAGAGCATCAAAAGGTGGAGGTCAGAGCCCGGGGCATCAAAAGGTGGAGGTCAGAGCCCCGGGGCATCAAAAGGTGGAGGTCAGAGCCCCGGGCATCAAAAGGTGGAGGGGCATCAAAAAGGTGGAGGTCAGAGCATCAAAAGGTGGAGGTCAGAGCATCAAAAGGTGGAGGTCAGAGCATCAAAAGGTGGAGGTCAGAGCCCCAGGGCATCAAAAGGTGGAGGTCAGAGCCCCGGGGCATCAAATGGTGGAGGTCAGAGCAACAAAAGGTGGATGTCAGAGCATCAAAAGGTGGAGGTCAGAGCCCAGGGGCATCAAAAGGTGGAGGTCAGAGCATCAAAAGGTGGAGGTCAGAACCCCGGGGCATCAAAAGGTGGAGGTCAGAGCCCCGGGGCATCAAAAGGTGGAGGTCAGAGCCCCGGGGCATCAAAAGGTGGAGGTCAGAGCCCCGGGGCATCAAAAGGTGGAGGTCAGAGCCCCGGGGCATCAAAAGGTGGAGGTCAGAGCATCAAAAGGTGGAGGTCAGAGCATCAAAAGGTGGAGGTCAGAGCCCAGGGGCATCAAAAGGTGGAGGTCAGAGCATCAAAAGGTGGAGGTCAGAGCCCCAGGGCATCAAAAGGTGGAGGTCAGAGCCCCGGGGCATCAAATGGTGGAGGTCAGAGCAACAAAAGGTGGATGTCAGAGCATCAAAAGGTGGAGGTCAGAGCCCAGGGGCATCAAAAGGTGGAGGTCAGAGCATCAAAAGGTGGAGGTCAGAACCCCGGGGCATCAAAAGGTGGAGGTCAGAGCCCCAGGGCATCAAAAGGTGGAGGTCAGAGCCCCGGGGCATCAAAAGGTGGAGGTCAGAGCCCCGGGGCATCAAAAGGTGGAGGTCAGAGCCCCGGGGCATCAAAAGGTGGAGGTCAGAGCATCAAAAGGTGGAGGTCAGAGCATCAAAAGGTGGAGGTCAGAGCCCAGGGGCATCAAAAGGTGGAGGTCAGAGCATCAAAAGGTGGAGGTCAGAGCCCCAGGGCATCAAAAGGTGGAGGTCAGAGCCCCGGGGCATCAAATGGTGGAGGTCAGAGCAACAAAAGGTGGATGTCAGAGCATCAAAAGGTGGAGGTCAGAGCCCAGGGGCATCAAAAGGTGGAGGTCAGAGCATCAAAAGGTGGAGGTCAGAACCCCGGGGCATCAAAAGGTGGAGGTCAGAGCCCCAGGGCATCAAAAGGTGGAGGTCAGAGCCCCGGGGCATCAAAAGGTGGAGGTCAGAGCCCCGGGGCATCAAAAGGTGGAGGTCAGAGCCCCGGGGCATCAAAAGGTGGAGTTCAGAGCATCAAAAGGTGGAGGTCAGAGCCCCAGGGCGTCAAAAGGTGGAGGTCAGAGCCCCGGGGCATCAAAAGGTGGAGGTCAGAGCCCCGGGGCATCAAAAGGTGGAGGTCAGAGCATCAAAAGGTGGAGATCAGAGCATCAAAAGGTGGAGGTCAGAGCCCCGGGGCATCAAAAGGTGGAGGTCAGAGCCCCGGGGCATCAAAAGGTGGAGGTCAGAGCCCAGGGGCATCAAAAGGTGGAGGTCAGAGGGCATCAAAAGGTGGAGGCATCAAAAGAGCCCAGGGCATCAAAAGGTGGGTCAGAGTCAGGGCATCAAAAGGTGGAGGTCAGAGCCCAGCGGCATCAAAAGGTGGAGGTCAGAGCATCAAAAGGTGGAGGTCAGAGCCCCAGGGCATCAAAAGGTGGAGGTCAGAGCCCCGGGGCATCAAAAGGTGGAGGTCAGAGCATCAAAAGGTGGAGATCAGAGCATCAAAAGGTGGAGGTCAGAGCCCAGGGCCATCAAAAGGTGGAGGTCAGAGCATCAAAAGGTGGAGGTCAGAGCCCCAGGGCATCAAAAGGTGGAGGTCAGAGCCCCGGGGCATCAAAAGGTGGAGGTCAGAGCATCAAAAGGTGGAGGTCAGAGCCTCAAAAGGTGGAGGTCAGAGCCCAGGGGCATCAAAAGGTGGAGGTCAGAGCATCAAAAGGTGGAGGTCAGAGCCCCGGGGCATCAAAAGGTGGAGGTCAGAGCCCCAGGGCATCAAAAGGTGGAGGTCAGAGCCCCGGGGCATCAAAAGGTGGAGGTCAGAGCCCCGGGGCATCAAAAGGTGGAGGTCAGAGCATCAAAAGGTGGAGGTCAGAGCATCAAAAGGTGGAGGTCAGAGCCCCGGGGCATCAAAAGGTGGAGGTCAGAGCATCAAAAGGTGGAGGTCAGAGCATCAAAAGGTGGAGGTCAGAGCCCAGGGGCATCAAAAGGTGGAGGTCAGAGCCCCAGGGCATCAAAAGGTGGAGGTCAGAGCCCCGGGGCATCAAAAGGTGGAGGTCAGAGCATCAAAAGGTGGAGGTCAGGGCATCAAAAGGTGGAGGTCAGAGCCCCCCCGGGCATCAAAAGGTGGAGGTCAGAGCATCAAAAGGTGGAGGTCAGAGCCCCAGGGCGCATCAAAAGGTGGAGGTCAGAGCCCGGGGCATCAAAAGGTGGAGGTCAGTCAGAGAGCATCAAAAGGTGGAGGTCAGAGCCCCAGGGGCATCAAAAGGTGGAGGTCAGAGCCCGGGGCATCAAAAGGTGGAGGTCAGAGCCCCGGGGCATCAAAAGGTGTAGGTCAGAGCATCAAAAGGTGGAGGTCAGAGCATCAAAAGGTGGAGGTCAGAGCCCCAGGGCATCAAAAGGTGGAGGTCAGAGCCCCGGGGCATCAAAAGGTGGAGGTCAGAGCCCCGGGCATCAAAAGGTGGAGGTCAGAGCCCGGGGCATCAAAAGGTGGAGGTCAGAGCATCAAAAGGTGGAGGTCAGAGCCCCAGGGCATCAAAAGGTGGAGGTCAGAGCCCCAGGGGCATCAAAAGGTGGAGGCATCAGGTGGAGCATCAGAGCATCAAAAGGTGGAGGTCAGAACCCCGGGGCATCAAAAGGTGGAGGTCAGAGCCCCAGGGCATCAAAAGGTGGAGGTCAGAGCCCCGGGCATCAAAAGGTGGAGGTCAGAGCATCAAAAGGTGGAGGTCAGAGCCCCGGGGCATCAAAAGGTGGAGGTCAGAGCATCAAAAGGTGGAGGTCAGAGCATCAAAAGGTGGAGCCCCGGGGTCAGGTGGAGGTCAGAGCCCAGGGGCATCAAAAGGTGGAGGTCAGAGCCCAGGGGCATCAAAAGGTGGAGGTCAGAGCATCAAAAGGTGGAGGTCAGAGCCAGGGCATCAAAAGGTGGAGGTCAGAGCCCAGGGCATCAAAAGGTGGAGGTCAGAGCCGGGGCATCAAAAGGTGGAGGTCAGAGGTGGAGGTCAGGGGCATCAAAAGGTGGAGGTCAGAGCATCAAAAGGTGGAGGTCAGAGCCCAGGGGCATCAAAAGGTGGAGGTCAGAGCCCGGGCATCAAAAGGTGGAGGTCAGAGCATCATCAAAAGGTGGGGTCAGAGCATCAAAAGGTGGAGGTCAGAGCCCCAGGGGCATCAAAAGGTGGAGGTCAGAGCCCCAGGGCATCAAAAGGTGGAGGTCAGAGCATCCCAGGGCATCAAAAGGTGGAGGTCAGAGCAGAGGGCATCAAAAGGTGGAGGTCAGAGCCCCAGGGGCATCAAAAGGTGGAGGTCAGAGCCCAGGGGCATCAAAAGGTGGAGGTCAGAGCATCAAAAGGTGGAGGTCAGAGCCCCAGGGGCATCAAAAGGTGGAGGTCAGAGCCCAGGGGCATCAAAAGGTGGAGGTCAGAGAGGCATCAAAAGGTGGAGGTCAGAGCCCCAGGGCATCAAAAGGTGGAGGTCAGGGGCATCAAAAGGTGGAGGTCAGAGCATCAAAAGGTGGAGGTCAGGCATCAAAAGGTGGAGGTCAGAGCATCAAAAGGTGGGGCATCATCAAAAGGTGGAGGTCAGAGCATCAAAAGGTGGAGGGCATCAAAGGTGGAGGTCAGAGCCCAGGGGCATCAAAAGGTGGAGGTCAGAGCCCCGGGGCATCAAAAGGTGGAGGTCAGAGCCCCGGGGCATCAAAAGGTGGAGGTCAGAGCCCCGGGGCATCAAAAGGTGGAGGTCAGAGCCCCGGGGCATCAAAAGGTGGAGGTCAGAGCCCAGGGGCATCAAAAGGTGGAGGTCAGAGCCCAGGGGCATCAAAAGGTGGAGGTCAGAGCATCAAAGGTGGAGGTCAGGCATCAAAAGGTGGAGGTCAGCCCCCGGGGCATCAAAAGGTGGAGGTCAGAGCCCCGGGGCATCAAAAGGTGGAGGTCAGAGCATCAAAAGGTGGAGGTCATCAAAAGGTGGAGGTCAGAGCCCAGGGGCATCAAAAGGTGGAGGTCAGAGCATCAAAAGGTGGAGGTCAGAGCCCCGGGCATCAAAAGGTGGAGGTCAGAGCCCCAGGGGCATCAAAAGGTGGAGGTCAGAGCCCGGGCATCAAAAGGTGGAGGTCAGAGCCCAGGCATCAAAAGGTGGAGGTCAGAGCCCAAAAGGTGGAGGGGCATCAAAAGGTGGAGGTCAGAGCCCAGGGGCATCAAAAAGGTGGAGGTCAGAGCATCAAAAGGTGGAGGTCAGAGCCCAGGGGCATCAAAAGGTGGAGGTCAGGGCATCAAAAGGTGGAGGTCAGAGCCCAGGGGCATCAAAAGGTGGAGGTCCCCAGGGCATCAAAAGGTGGAGGTGCATCAAAAGGTGGAGGTCAGAGCCCAGGGCATCAAAAGGTGGAGGTCAGGGCATCAAAAGGTGGAGGTCAGAGCATCAAAAGGTGGAGGTCAGCCCCAGCATCAAAAGGTGGAGGTCAGAGCCCAGGGGCATCAAAAGGTGGAGGTCAGAGCCAGGGGCATCAAAGGTGGAGGTCAGAGCATCAAAAGGTGGAGGTCAGAGCATCAAAAGGTGGAGGTCAGAGCATCAAAAGGTGGAGGTCAGAGCCCGGGGCATCAAAAGGTGGAGGTCAGAGCCCGGGGCATCAAAAGGTGGAGGTCAGAGCCCCGGGGCATCAAAAGGTGGAGGTCAGAGCCCAGGGGCATCAAAAGGTGGAGGTCAGAGCCCCGGGGCATCAAAGGTGGAGGTCAAAGAGCCCAGGCATCAAAAGGTGGAGGTCAGAGCCCAGGGGCATCAAAAGGTGGAGGTCAGAGCATCAAAAGGTGGAGGTCAGAGAGGGGCATCAAAAGGTGGAGGTCAGAGCCCAGGGCATCAAAAGGTGGAGGTCAGAGCCCCGGGGCATCAAAGGTGGAGGTCAGAGCATCAAAAGGTGGAGGTCAGAGCCCAGGGGCATCAAAAGGTGGAGGTCAGGGCATCAAAAGGTGGAGGTCAGAGCCCCAGGGCATCAAAAGGTGGAGGTCAGAGCCGGGGCATCAAAAGGTGGAGGCAGAGTCCCAGGGGCATCAAAAGGTGGAGGTCAGAGCATCAAAAGGTGGAGGTCAGAGCATCAAAAGGTGGAGGTCAGGAGCCCAGGGGCATCAAAAGGTGGAGGTCAGAGCATCAAAAGGTGGAGGTCAGAGCCGGGGCATCAAAAGGTGGAGGTGGCCCCAGGGCATCAAAAGGTGGAGTCAGAGCCCCGGGGCATCAAAAGGTGGAGGTCAGAGCCCCGGGGCATCAAAGGTGGAGGTCAGAGAGCATCAAAAGGTGGAGGTCAGAGCGGGGCATCAAAAGGTGGAGGTCAGAGCATAAAAAGGTGGAGGTCAGAGCCCCGGGGCATCAAAAAGGTGGAGGTCAGAGCATCAAAAGGTGGAGGTCAGGGCATCAAAGGTGGAGGTCAGAAGGGGCATCAAAAGGTGGAGGTCAGAGCCCAGGGCATCAAAAGGTGGAGGTCAGAGCATCAAAAGGTCTCAGAGCATCAAAGGTGGAGGTCAGAGAGGGGCATCAAAAGGTGGAGGTCAGAGCCCCCATCAAAAAGGTGGAGGTCAGAGCATCAAAAGGTCCCTCTCAAAGCTGAGGTCCCGGGGCATCAAAAGGTGGAGGTCAGAGCATCAAAAGGTGGAGGTCAGACACATCAAAGGTGGAGGTCAGAGCCCCAGGGCATCAAAAGGTGGAGGTCAGAATCCCAGGGCATCAAAAGGTGGAGGTCAGAGCCCAGGGGCATCAAAAGGTGGAGGTCAGAGCATCAAAAGGTGGAGGTCAGAGCATCAAAAGGTGGAGGTCAGTCCCGGGGCATCAAAAGGTGGAGGTCAGAGCTCCGAGGCATCAAAAAGGTGGAGGTCAGAGCCCATCTCTCAGGCTCCAGGGGCATCAAAAGGTGGAGGTCAGAGCTCCTCGGGGCATCAAAAGGTGGAGGTCAGAGCTCATCTCTCTCTCTCAGAGCCTCGGGGCATCAAAAGGTGGAGGTCCCTCTCTCTCAGGGGCATCAAAGGGTGGAGGTCAGAGCTCTCAGGGGCATCAAAAGGTGGAGGTCTCTCTCTCTCTCTCAGGTCTCTCTCCCTCTCCATCAAAAGGTCTCAGAGCCCCAGGGCATCAAAAGGTGGAGGTCAGAGCCCCCGAGGCATCAAAGGTGGAGGTCAGAGCATCAAAAGGTGGAGGTCAGAGCATCAAAAGGTGGAGGTCAGAGCCCAGGGGCATCAAAAGGTGGAGGTCAGAGCATCAAAAGGTGGAGGTCAGAGCCCCGGGGCATCAAAAGGTGGAGGTCAGAGCCCTCAGGGCATCAAAAGGTGGAGGTCAGAGCATCAAAAGGTCTCTCTCTCTCCATCAAAAGGTGGAGGTCAGAGCCCAGAGGGGCATCAAAAGGTGGATGTCTCTCTCTCTCTGTCTGGAGGTCTCTCCCTCTCTCTGGAGGTCTCTCCCCAGGGCATCAAAAGGTGGAGGTCTGAGCATCTCTCTCTCTCTCTCAGAGCTCCCTCGCATCAAAAGGTCTCTCTCTCTCCCAGGGCATCAAAAGGTGGAGGTCAGAGCCCAGGGGCATCTCTCTCTGGAGGTCAGAGCCCAGGGGCGTCAAAGGTGGAGGTCTCTCCTCAGGGGCATCAAAAGGTCTCTGTCAGAGCCCAGGGGCATCTGGAGGTCAGTCCCCAGGGCTGTCAAAAAGGTGGAGGTCAGTCTCTCCGGGGCATCAAAAGGTGGAGGTCAGAGCCCCTCTCTCATCAAAAGGTGGAGGTCAGAGCTCCTGGGGCATCAAAAGGTGGAGGTCTCAGAGCCCAGGGGCATCAAAAGGTGGAGGTCAGAGCAAAAGGTGGAGGTCAGGGCATCAAAAGGTGGAGGTCAGAGCCCAGGGGCATCTCTCTCTGGAGGTCTCTCTCCTCAGGGGCATCTCTCTCTGTCTGTCAGAGTCATCTGTCTGTCTGTCTGAGCTCAGGGGCATCAAAAGGTGGAGGTCTGAGCTCTCAGGGGCTCAAAAGGTGGAGGTCTCTCCCAGGGGCTCAAAAGGTCTCTCTCAGAGCCTCCGGGCATCTATCTGTCTGTCTGTCAGAGTCCCTGGGTCTCAAAAGGTCTCGCTCTCTCTCAAAAGGTGGAGGTCAGGCATCAAAAGGTCTCTCTCAGAGCCCCAGAGGGCATCAGAGCAAAAAGGTCTCTCTCTCCCTCTCCCTCTCTCCCAGCATCTCTCTCTCTCTCTCTCAGAGCACTCTCTCTCAGGGGCTCAAAAGGTCTCTCTCAGAGCTCTCTCTCGTCTCTCTGGAGGTCTCTCCCGGGGCATCAAAAGGTCTCTCTCAGAGCATCTCTCGGGGCATCTCTCTGGAGGTCAGAGCCTCCAGGGGCTCAAAAGTCTGGAGGTCTGTCTGCCCAGGGCATCAAAAGGTGGAGGTCAGTCTGTCTGTCTGTCAAAAGGTGAGGTCAGAGCCCAGGGGCATCAAAAGGTGGAGGTCAGAGCCCAGGGGCATCAAAAGGTGGAGGTCAGAGCCCAGGGGCATCAAAAGGCTCTCAGAGCTCTCTGGAGGGGCATCTCTCTCTCTCTCAGAGCCCCAGGGCATCAAAAGGTGGAGGTCTCTCTCTCTCTCCCTCAGGGGCATCAAAAGGTCTCTCTCAGAGCCTCTGGGTCAGCATCAAAAGGTCTGTCTGTCAAAAGTCTGGAGGTCAGAGCCCAGGGGCATCAAAAGGTGGAGGTCAGAGCCCAGGGGCATCAAAAGGTGGATTCAGGTGGAGGTCAGGAGCCCCCAGGTCAAAAGGTGGAGGTCAGAGCATCTCTCTCTCTATCAAAAGGTGGAGGTCATTCATCAAAAGGTCAGAGCATCAAAAGGTGGAGGTCTGAGCCCAGGGGCATCAAAAGGTGGAGGTCAGAGCCTCAGGGGCATCAAAAGGTGGAGGTCAGGAGCCCAGGGGCATCAAAGGGTGGAGGTCAGAGCCTGTCATCAAAAGGTGGAGGTCAGAGCCCAGGGGCATCAAAAGGTGGAGGTCAGAGCCCCAGAGCATCAAAAGGCGGAGGTCAGGAGCATCAAAAGGTGGAGGTCTCTCTCTCTGGTGGAGGTCAGAGCCCTGGGGCATCTGTCTGTCTCTCTCTCACACTGTACACAGGCAGGAACACACACGCAAACATTCTCTCTCTCTCTCTACCTCTATCCCTCTCTCACTCTCACACTCTCTATCTCTGTTTACAATTCAATTCAACAGCACACACACACACGTAATAATGTACACATTTCCACACACACACTTTGGATACACACACACATTAAGAAACATCACACACTCTGGTCCTCCAGATGCAGCAGTTTCTATTTTGTTTCTGATTCCGTCCTCACAGTCTGAAAGACATGATAAAAATTACAGACCTCTACATGCTTTAATATAGCCAAAGGTTACCTGCTTAAAAAGCAAGGTCTCATTCACTGCCTTCTCACTGATGACCATGTATCCTCGACATATCCCTCTCTACCTCTCTACCTATATCCCTCTCTACCTCTCTACCTCTATCTCTCTCTACCTCTCTGTCCTCTCTACCTATATCCCCTCTGTTATCCCTCTACCTCTCTACCTATATCCCTTTCTCCCTCTATTTCTCTACCTCTCTACCTATATCCCTCTCTACCTATATCTCTCTCTCTCCTCTCTCCTATATCCTCTCTCTACCTATATCTCTCCCTACCCTCCCTTCCTCCCTCTGTTTCTACCTCCTACCTCTCTTTCTCTCTACCTCCCTTATCCCTCTCCCTCTGGTTTCTCTCTCTCTACCTCTCTACCTATATCTCTCTCTCTCTTATCAATTCAATCTACCTCTGTATTGGCATGACCTAATAATGCTCACTTTGGATATTGACCTCTCTAAGATATATCCCTCTCTGACCTATTTTTGTTTCAGATTCCTCTCTCACCTATATCCCTCTCTGAAGTGTACCTATGATAAAACCTACATCCCTCTCTACTTTGTATAGGAATGCTGTACCTCTCTACCTATATGTCTCAAATACCTTCTTCTCACTCTATATCCCTCTCTACCTATATCCCTCTCTACCTCTCTACCCCTATCCCTCTCTACCTCTCTACCTATATCCTCTCTACCTCTCTACCTCTCTACCTATATCCTCTCTACCTATATCTACCTCTATCACTCTCTACCCCTCTACCTATATCCCTCTCTACCCCTATACCACTCTACCTCTCTACTCTATACCCCTCTACCTCTCTACCTCTCTACCCCTCTACCTATCCCTCTCTACCTCTCTATCACTCTCTACCTCTCTCTACCTATATCCCTCTCTACCTATATCACTCTCTACCTCTCTACCCTCTACCCCTCCCTCTCTACCTCTCTACCTCTCTACCTCTCTACCTCTCTACCTCTCTACCTATATCCCTCTCTACCCTCTACCTCTACCTCTCTACCTCTACCTCTCTACCTCTCTACCCTCTCTACCTCTCTAACCCTCTACCTCTATCCCTCTCTACCTCTCTACCCCTCTACCCTCTACCTCTCTACCTCTCTACCCTCTACCTCTCTACCCCTCTACCTCTCTAACCCTCTACCTCTCTACCCCTCTACCCCTCTACCTATATCCCCTCTCTACCTCTCTAACCCCTCTACCTCTCACCTCTCTACCCCCTATATCCCTCTCTACCCTCTACCTCTCTACCTCTCTACCCCTCTACCTCTCTACCCCTCTACCTCTCTACCCTCTACCTCTCTACCCCTCTACCTCTCTACCTCTCTACCCCTCTACCTCTCTACCTCTCTACCTATATCCCTCTCTACCTCTCTACCCCTCTACCTCTCTACCTATATCACTCTCTACCTCTCTACCTATATCCCTCTCTACCTCTCTACCCCTCTACCTCTCTACCTCTCTACCTCTCTACCCCTCTACCTCTCTACCTCTCTACCTCTAACTCAGAGTTCCTCTGTCCAGTGTCTGTGTTCTGTTGCCCATCTTAATCTTTTCTTTTCATTGGCCAGTCTGAGATATGGCTTTTCCTTTGCAACTCTGCCTAGAAGGCCAGCATCCCGGAGTCGCCTCTTCACTGTTGACGTTGAGACTGGTGTTTTGTGGGTACTTGTGAGGCATCTGTTTCTCAAACAAGACACACTAATGTACTTGTCCTCTTGCTCAGTTGTGCACCGGGGCCTCCCACTCCTCTTTCTATTCTGGTTAGAGCCAGTTTGCTCTGAC
>NW_025746776.1:0-88519 GCF_021184085.1 Oncorhynchus gorbuscha
AGGTTAGAGAGCATGGTAGAGAGCTTAGAGAGGTTTGAGAGGTTAGAGAGCACATGTACAGGAGGATTGAATGCCAATTAGAGAGGTTAGAAAATTAAATATGAGGTCCTATTGTATGAGATTAGTAACAGATACATTGATCTTTTACCACACAGTGTTCAAACTGGTGTCGGATACTACTATCTGTCTTCACTTGCATTGATCTCAATGGGATTAGAGAGATGAAAATGTTACTTAAGTGGATGTTTAGGATTCGCCCCTTAATGCACCTTGGTTAGAGAGGTTAGAGAGCACAGTAGAGAGGTTAGAGAGCACGGTAGAGAGGTTAGAGAGCACGGTAGAGAGGTTAGAGAGCAGGCTAGAGAGGTTAGAGAGCACGCTAGTTAGAGGTTAGAGCACAGTAGAGGTTAGAGAGATTAGAGAGCACAGTAGAGGGGTTAGAGAGATTAGAGAGCACGTAGAGTGTCATGTTTTGTCATATATTGTAGATGTCTTGTCCTTGTGCTTCCCCTTCTGTTCGTTTCCCCTGCTGGTCTTATTAGGTTCTTTCCCTCTTTCTATCCCCTCTCTCCCCCTCCCTCTAGAGAGATTCTCTCTCTCTATCGTTCCGTTCCTGCTCCCAGCTGTTCCTCATTCTCCTAACTATCATTTACTCTTTCACATCTGTCCCCTATTTTGCCCTCTGATTAGAGTCCCTATTTCTCCCTCTGTTTTCCGCTTCTGTCCTTGTAGGATCATTGTTTGATGTTCGAGGTTCTGTGTCCTTGTTAGAGCCCTTAGTGTTTTTACCTTCTTCAGATGCTGCGTTGAGCAGGTTCAGAGAGCACAGTAGGGTTAGAGAGCACCTGCAGTCTGTGAGAGCGTCTCCAGAGGTTTCTGAGGTTAGAGGATTTCAGTTTTCCTGTTTTGTATTTACCGGAGATAATATCCAGGATTATCGTTTTTGTTAGACAACTGGAATAAAGACTCTGTTTCCGTTAATCGCTTTTGGTCCTCATTCACCAGCATAACAGCTAGAGAGGTTAGAGAGGTTAGAGAGGTTAGAAGGCAGGTAGATTGAGGTTAGAGAGCACGGTAGAGAGGTTAGAACACGGTAGAGAGATTAGAGAGTCACGGTGAGAGGTTAGAGAGCACGGTAGAGAGGTTAGAGGGCACGGTAGAGAGGTTAGAGGGCACCGGTAGAGAGGTTACAGAGCACGGTAGAGAGGTTAGATTAGAGAGGTTAGAGAGCACGGTAGAGAGGTTAGAGAGCACGGTAGAGAGGTTAGAGAGCACGGTAGAGCGGTTAGAGAGCACGGTAGAGAGGTTAGAGAGCACGGTAGAGGTTTGAGGTTAGAGAGCATGGTAGAGAGTTAGAGAGGTTAGAGACGGTAGAGGTTTGAGAGGTTTGAGAGGTTAGAGGTTTGAGAGCATGGTAGAGAGGTTAGAGAGCATGGTAGAGAGGTTAGACAGGTTAGACAGGTTAGACAGGTTTGAGAGGTTAGAGAGCATGGTAGAGAGCTTAGAGAGGTTTGAGAGGTTAGAGGTTTGAGAGCATGGTAGAGAGGTTAGAGAGGTTTGAGAGGTTAGAGGTTTGAGAGCATGGTAGAGAGGTTAGAGAGGTTAGAGAGCACTTTAGCGACAGTGTTCTTTGGCTATTTAAACTGTCAATGCAACTGGCGGTTCAGTGTAGACACACACACCATCTTCTCAGTTCAGTTTGTGTAGACACACACACCATCTTGTCAGTTCAGTTTGTGAGACACACACACACACCATCTCTCAGTTCAGTTTGTGTAGACACACACACCATCTCGTCAGTTCAGTTTGTAGAGACACACACACCATCTTCTCAGTTCAGTTTGTGTAGACACACACAGTTCATCATCTCGTCAGTTCAGTTTGTGTAGACACACACACCATCTTGTCAGTTCAGTGTGTGTAGACACACACACCATCTTGTCAGTTCAGTTTGTGTAGACACACACACCATCTTGTCAGTTCAGTTTGTGTAGACACACACACCATCTTGTCAGTTCAGTGTGTGTAGACACACACACCATCTTGGCAAGACTGAAAGACTCAGTATTTTATGGATTCCATTTATTCCGCAATGTTTATTTTTAAATGTGTGAAAATTTTAAATATTCACTGTACGCGTACGCTGTACAGACCTGGGTTCACGTTCTAGTTGAAATATTTTTGCCTGTTGCATTGGAACCAATAGAAAAGTCCTCAAAAGTGCAAACCCTTCTCTGCCACTCCAGGCAGGTTAAAACAAACACTCAAAGTATTTTAAAGATGTCAAATACTATTTGAACCCAGGTCAGATTGTTTGGACTGTTTGTCCCAAACTGTCTTTTTATTTATATTTATATTTATTTATATATTTATTTATATATTTATATTTATAGATATATTTATATGTATATTTATTTATATATTTATATTAATATATTTATATTTATTTATATTTATTTATATATTTATATATTTATATTTATATATATATATATTTATATATTTATATTTATAGATATATGTATATTTATTTTAATATATTTATATTTATTTATATATTTATATTTATATATTTATATTTATATATTTATATTTATATATATATTTATATTTATTTATATATTTATTTATATATTTATATTTATATATTTAGTTATATATTTATATTTATATTTATTTATTTATATATTTATATTTATATATTTATATATTAATATTTTTATATATTTATATATTTATATAATTATATTTATATTTATATTTATTTATATATTTCTATATTTATTTATGTATTTATTTATATATTTATATTTATTTATATATTTATATGTATAGATATATTTATATTTATTTATATATTTATATTTATATATTTATTTATGTATTTATATTTATATATTTATTTATGTATTTATATTTATATTTATTTATATATTTATATTTATTTATATATTTATTTATAGATATATATGTATATATTTATATATTCATATATTTATATATTTATATTTATATATTTATATAATTATATTTATATATTTATATATTTATATTATATTTATATATTTATATTTATTTATATATTTATATTTATTTATATATTTATATTTATTTATATATTTATATATTTATATAATTATATTTATATTTATTTATAAATAAATATAAATATATAAATAAATATAAATATATAAATATAAATATAAATATAAATATATAAATAAATATAAATATATAAATAAATAAATATAATATATAAATAAATAAATAAATATATAAATAAATATAAATATATATATTTATTTATATATTCATATTTTTATTTATTTATTTATTTATATAATTATATTTTATTTATTTATTTATTTATTTATATATTTATATTTATATATTTATTTATATATGTATTTATATATTTATTTATATATGTATTTATATATTTATATTTATATTTATTTATTTATTTATTTTTATAAGTCAGTTAAAAAACAAATTCCTATTTGCAATGATGGCTGACCACGGCCAAATCCTAATCCGGGCGACGCTGGGCCAATTGTGCGGTTTGTGTCTGGGTCATGTAACTAGCTGACTGGCTGATGCAGTACTGCACTAAGCCTTTGGTGTAACATAGTTATGTGGCCAGCAGAGAATATTTAATGTGTCATACTCCCACCAAACTGCAGGGAAGTCGAAGCGTTTCAGAGTTAGGATTGCTGATCTAGGATCAAGTCCCCCTTATTCATTAGTTAGTCCCCCTTATCCATTAGTTAGTCCCCCTTATTCATTAGTTAGTCCCCCTTATCCATTAGTTAGTCCCCCTTATCCATTAGTTAGTCCCCCTTATTCATTAGTTAG
The DNA here is from genome assembly GCF_021184085.1 of Oncorhynchus gorbuscha. NCBI lineage: Eukaryota > Metazoa > Chordata > Actinopteri > Salmoniformes > Salmonidae > Oncorhynchus > Oncorhynchus gorbuscha. The sequence goes on from NW_025746776.1 coordinate 3,856, forward strand.
TCCCCCTTATCCATTAGTTATTCCCCCTTATCCATGAGTTATTCCCCCTTATCCATTAGTTAGTCCCCCTTATCCATTAGTTAGTCCCCCTTATCCATTAGTTAGTCCCCCTTATCCATTAGTTAGTCCCCTTATCCATTAGTTAGTCCCCCTTATCCATTAGTTAGTCCCTCTTATCCATTAGTTAGTCCCCCATTAGTTAGTCCCCCTTATCCATTAGTTAGTCCCCCTTATCCATCTAAAGTCCCCCTTATCCATTAGTTAGTCCCCCTTATCCATTAGTTAGTCCCCCTTATCCATTAGTTAGTCCCCCTTATCCATTAGTTTGTCCCCCTTATCCATCTAAAGTCCCCCTTATCCATTAGTTAGTCCCCCTTATCCATTAGTTTGTCCCCCTTATCCAACTAAAAGTCCCCCTTATCCATTAGTTGTCATCCAAAAGGGCAAAACTGATACTAGACCAGATTTTCCAGTAGATTGTCGAATTGATTTCATAATGATGACTGCTAGCTAAGATTTTGAAAGTATGTTGTTGACACGATCAGTCCAATCAAAGCTACTATACATATAACGTGATTTGACGTCATTTCATCTGTGGCCAATGACCTTGAACCGTCTTGGATAGGCACTTCTAATGTAACTCTATGGCACCAACCAAGGGGCTAGAATTTTCTAGCTCTACCCTTAGACTTGGTGGTGACATAGTGTCCCCATGAGTGACAGAACACTGAGCCAATCGCGGCGCAACGCTCCGTATTTTCTGCTGGCCTGCCCCACCACCACAGAAAGCACTAAGCTCGGCTGAAACACCTGCATTTTGGAGCTGCCTTACTCAAGAAAACAAAAAATAGACTCTTTGTTTTGTAGGCAGCTTTATTTTAATTTTACCTTCATTTAACCAGGCAAGTCAGTTAAGAACAAATTCTTATTTTCAGTGACGGCCTAGGTACAGTTGGTTAACTGGTCTAGGAACAGTGGGTTAACTGGTCTATGAACAGTGGGTTAACTGGTCTAGGAACAGTGGGTTAACTGGTCTAGGAACAGTGGGTTAACTGGTCTAGGAACAGTGGGTTAACTGGTCTAGGAACAGTGGGTTTACTGCCTGTTCAGAGGCAGAACGCACCTTCTGTAACATTGGACACTTTATGGAACAAAAAAGCCTTCACTATATCATCCTGGAATATCCAAGGCCTGAGGTCATCTGCCTTTGGCCTAAAGATCAGGAACCCGGACTTCACCAAAGAAATCGGTAATACAGACATTGTTTACTAGTCCAACGCTCTAACCACTAAGCTACCCTGACATTTTTCTCTGTTAAGATAATTTCCTTTTGAATTTCTAGCCAAATGTAAAATGTTCCTGTTTTGATTAATTTAATGGAGTGAGTTAGGTCTGCTCTATACCAAATTAGCATACCCCCTGAGTCCCTTCCCTGTTTCACACCTGGTAGTTTGGTGGATGGGACTACCAGCTCTCTGTAACCGAGAGGGCAACCAGTGGGTCCGTCTCCTCTATCCTCTATACCAGGTTTCTTGCATGACAATGTCTTTATTACCGATTTCTTTGGTGAAGTCCGGGTTCCTGATCTTTAGGCCAAAGGCAGATGACCTCAGGCCTTGGATATTCCAGGATGATATAGTGAAGGCTTTTTGTTCCATAAAGTGTCCAATGTTGTTGGTTGTGGTTTGGCCTCAGGCCAGTAAGTGTGAGCAGAGCCTGCTGAGCATCTGGTACATGCCATTGGCTTGGGCGAGTGTATGAGTGGGGGTCGGGCCTGTTTGCCCGCTCACTACCTGGGTGTATGTGTGACTTCCATGTTGAGGCCCTCTTTGCGGGGGTGGGGTGCATGGGGTGGGCAGGAGTGGCATAGGTCTGATCTGAGGGGGCCTAAATGGGGTGTGGGTATGGTTGACGTGGGGGGGTGTTGATTGGTTGGGGTGGGGATGTGGATGTGGGTGCTGTGGTCTGGATGTAACTCCTGATATATATATATATATTTACTGACAGGTAATAAAGAGATTAAATAGTAGTTCCCTGAACTGGTGCCGTTTTTAATGGAAGAGTCCTGGACGAATCGTTTTTCTGCACCATTTAAAGGGACAGTCCAAGTCCCTTTGAACATTTCGGCTGTGCGCCTTTCAAGACATTTTGGTGACACGCACGTAGACAACCGGAAACCGTGGACAACCGGAAACCGTGGACAACCGGAAACCGTGGACAACCGGTGGACAACCGGAAACCGTGGACAAGAAACAAGACAACCCCCTCCTAGTATAATGGGGTAGTATACCCCCTACTAGTATAATGGGGTAGTATACCCCCCACCCTCCTAGTATAATGGGGTAGTATACCTCCCCCTCCTAGTATAATGGGGTAGTATACCCCCCTAATAGTGTAATGGGGTAGTATACCCCTAATAGTATAATGGGGTAGTATACCCCTCCCTCCTAGTATAATGGGGTAGTATACCCCTCCCTCCTAGTATAGTGGGGTAGTATACCCCTCCCTCCTAGTATAATGGGGTAGTATACCCCCCCCTCCTAGTATAATGGGGTAGTATAAGTATACCCCCCCCCCCTCCTAGTATAATGGGGTAGTATACCCCCTACTAGTATAATGGGGTAGTATACCCCCCCCTCCTAGTATAATGGGGTAGTATACCCTCCCTCCTAGTATAATGGGGTAGTATACCCCCTCGTAGTAAGCCCCCCTCCCTCCTAGTATAATTGGGTAGTATACCCCCCTCCTAGTATAATGGGGTAGTATACCCCCCCTCCTAGTATAATGGGGGGTAGTATACCCCCCTCCTAGTATAATGGGGTAGTAAACCCCCCTACTAGTATAATTGGGTAGTATACCCCCCTCCTGGGGTATAACCCCCTCCTAGTATAAGGTAGTATACCCCCCCTAGTATAATGGGGTAGTATAATGGGGTAGTAACCCCCCCTCCTAGTATAATGGGGTAGTATACCCCCCTCCTAGTATAATGGGGTAGTATACCCCTCCCTACTAGTATAATGGGGTAGTATACCCCCCTCGTAGTATACCCCTCCATCCTAGTATAATGGGGTAGTAAACCCCCCTACTTGTATAATTGGGTAGTATACCCCCTCCTAGTATAATGGGGTAGTAACCCCCCCCTACTAGTATAATTGGGTAGTATACCCCCTCCTAGTATAATGGGGTAGTATACCCCACCACCTAGTATAATGGGTAGTATACCCCTCCCTACTAGTATAATGGGGTATAATGGGGTATACCCCACCACCTAGTATAATGGGGTAGTATACCCCTCCCTACTAATATAATGGGGTAGTATACCCCTACCTACTAGTATAATGGGGTGGGTATGATGGTGGGTATGAGGTAATCTGGTGGGGATGAGGTAATCTGGTGGGGATGAGGTAGTCTGGGGATGAGGTAATGAAGTTTCGCAGACACAGATCATTAAGCCTACTCCTAGACTAAAAGAGAGTTCACCCAAATGACATACTAGCATTGATTACCTTACCCTGTAATCAGTCTATGGACAAGGTACGACCGCAATCCATGCTTTTGTGGAACAAATCCAATGCAAGTCGGTGGTACCGATGTTACAGCCTTTTCACGCTTTATGTTCAAATCATATAAGTAACTTAATTGAGCTACACAATTGATTTTAAATAGCCTTCTTTAGAATGATTTGGATGTTCAATAGATCTTTCCTTTCTCTATCTTGTTCAATAAACAAAAAATATGCTCAAAAACAAAGTGCTTTGTAGTCCAGGGAAGTGTCTGGGAAACCGGCCTGTAAAAGTAGGTAGATCAAAACATTAACACTTTGTGTTGTCAAGCATTGGCTCAGATGCTGCACCATCCTCCTCCTTCTCTTTCATCTCTCTGGCGCCACCAAGTGGTAAAGTCTGGAACTTCACCTGGAACACATCCCACCTCTCGGGCAACCAGACCTTATTGAACATCAGCTGAGCCAGCCAGGAGAAACCCAAGATGGCCGCCAGGGCCAGAAGCATACATATGGTCCTGATGGGGGAGCGCTGGACATAGACGCCGTCCTCCAGGGTGCATCCAGGGAAGTGGAGGACAGGGGCGAGGTTGAAGATGGGCTCCCCGCAGAGGAGTCTCATCAGGCCCCCTACGAGGTATCCCACCACGGCTCCATAGCCGTTGGAGACCTGTTGGAAGATGAAGAGATTTGTTTTGAAGAAGTGATATTCTAGCCTAGCCTGATGACTCACACTAACTTATTTTTATGCTCTGTCACTTGGTCCTTCTGTAGCTCAGTTGGTAGAGCATGGCGCTTGTAACGCCAGGGTAGTGGGTTCGATCCCGGGACCACCCATACGTAGAATGTATGCACACATGACTGTAAGTCGCTTTGGATAAAAGCGTCTGCTAAATGGCATATATTATATTACATACTTTAGTTTCAGTGCCATCGTTGAGGTCGTTTGTGGGAATGAGGGGCATTGTGCAATGAGGGTCATTGTGCAAAACAGGGTCATCAGCGATTGGATCAAATCAAATTGTATTTGTCACATGCGCCGATTTCAATTGAAATGCTAACTTACTGCAGGGGCAGTATTGAGTAGCTTGGATGAAAAGGTGCCCAGAGTGAACTGCCTGCTCCTCAGGCCCAGTTGCTAATATATGCATATTATTATTAGTATTGGATAGAAAACACTCTGAAGTTTCTAAAACTGTTTGAATCATGTCTGTGAGTATTACAGAACTCATATGGCAAAAACCTGAGAAGAAAATCCAACCAGAAAGTGGGAAATCTGAGGTTTGTAGGTTTTCAACTCATCGCCTATCAAATACACAGTGGGATATGGGTCAGTTTGCACTTCCTATGCTTCCACTAGATGTCAACTGTCTTTTGTCCGATACTTTTACTTCCTTGTCCGATGCTTTTACTGTGAAGTGGGGGCGAAGGAGAGGGGATTGAGTAAGGTAGATGTCAACAGTCTTTAGAACCTTGTCCGATGCTTTTACTGTGAAGTGGGGGCGAAGGAGAGGGGAATGAGTCTATCATGAGCTGACCATGCGCGTTCACGTGAGAGCTCTGTTCCATCAAACTTCTGAAGACAATGTAATTCTCCGGGAGGAACATTATTGAAGATTTATGTTAAAAACATCCTAAAGATTGATTCAATACATCGTTTGACATGTTTCTACTGACTGTTATGGAACTGTTTGACATTTCGTCTGCTTTTAGTGAATGCGCTTCGTGACATTGGATTTGTTTACCAAATGCACTAAAGCAGCTATTTGGACATAAATGATGGACATTACTGAACAAAACAAACATTTCTTGTGGAAGTGGGAGTCCTGGGAGTGCATTCCGACGAAGATCAGCAAAGGTAAGTGTAGATTTATAATGCTATTTATGACTTTTGTTGACTCCACAATAAGGAGGGTAACTGTATGGCTGGCTTTGGTGGCTGAACGCTGTTCTCAGATGATTGAATATTGTACTTTTGCCGTAAAGCTTTTTGAAATCTGACACAGCGGTTGCATTAAGAACAAGTTCATGTTTAATTCTATGTAAAACATGTATCTTTCATCAAAGTTTATGATGAGTATTTCTGTTATTTGATGTGGCTCTGCAATTTCTCTGGATATTTTAGAGGCATTTCTGAACCTGGTGCCAATGTAAAGGTTTTTGGATATAAATATGAACTTTATTGAACAAAACATATATGTATTGTGTAACATGAAGTCCTATGAGTGTCATCTGATGAAGACCATCAAAGGTTAGTGATTCATTGTATCTCTATTTCTGATTTTTGTGACTCCTGTATTTGGCTGGAAAAATGACAGTTTTTCTGTTATTTTGCGGTGACCTAACATAATCGTTTGTGGTGCTTTCGCTGTAAAGCCTTTTTGAAATCAGACACTGTGGTGGGATTAAGACAAAGTGTATCTTTAAAATGGTGTGAAATATTTGTATGTTTGAGGAATTTTAATTATGAGATTTATTTTGTTTGAATTTGGCGCCCTGCACTTTCACTGGCTGTTGTCATATTGATCCCGTTAACAGGATTGCAGCCCTAAGAAGTTTTAACCAATAATGCAGTTTTGTTTTTAAAGTAAAGAAATAAAAGTAACAAATAATTAAAGACCAGCAGTAAAATAACTAAACTAATCAGAGTATCAAAGCCAATTACACATTTTCAAACCGCTGTTTTACCCACATGTGTTTTGGTTCTGGTCCAACCCATCGGTTTCTGGACCAATCAGACGGCCCTGAATGTGTTCACATTCGGTGAAGAATCGGGGAGGTACTCAGATCCAAACTCATTGTGGAGAAGAAACTAACGTCTGTGGGTGTGGCCTAGCGTTTGGCTGGAGCAAGGACTCTGGGTAGCCAGACGAATTATAAGCCTGTATCCACAAAGCCTCTCTGAGTAAGAGTTCTGATCTAGGATCAGTTTAACCTTTAGTTCATAATGAATAAGATGATATGAACAGGTTGGGGCCTGAACCTAGATCAGCACTCCTACTCTAAGACGCTTTGTGGCTAGGGCCGGTTTGTGCTCTTGCCATCTCCATTGCTGTAGTTGTCAAGCCGACCATTTGGCATGATGTTGAGTGAGTTGGCATGACGACATCACAAACAGACTGGCACTCAGGCTAGTGACACACCACCATGTTTGTGATGCAGGGAAAAGATAAGGCCCACACACACAATATCACCTCTGCATTTACACACACACACACACACACACACACACACACACACACACACACACACACACACACACACACACACACACACACACACACACACACACACACACACACACACACACACACACACACACACACACACACACCACACACCTGGAAGAAGAGGACGCAGATGAGCTGAGGGAAGATGATGGTGTAGGAGAGATCAGACGCCAGGATCCACAGGGCAAAGGTACTGTTGTGGAGGAGAGTGAGGGCCATCCCACACAGCCCCACCACCACCACCGACACACGGATCACCCACTGTATCTCCCTGTCTGAGGCCTGGAGGAGAGATAGACACAAGATGGAGCTACAGTGGTCAGGACAAATCAAAGATGGAGGCACAGTGGTCAGGACAGTTCAAAGTCGGAGGCACAGTGGTCAGGACAGATCCAAGATGGAGGCACAGTGGGCTGGACAGATCCAAGACGGAGGCACAGTGGGGAGGACAGATCCAAGATGGAGGCACAGTGGGAGTACAGATCCAAGATGGAGGCACAGTAGGGAGGACAGAGCCAAGATGGAGGCACAGTGGGGGACAGATCCAAGATGGAGGCACAGTGGGGAGGACAGATCCAAGATGGAGGCACAGTAGGGAGGACAGAGCCAAGATGGAGGCACAGTGGGGAGGACAGATCCAAGACAGAGGCACAGTGGAGGACAGACAAGATGGAGGCACAGTGGGGAGGACAGATCCAAGATGGAGGCACAGTGGGGAGGACAGATCCAAGATGGAGGCACAGTGGGCTGGACAGATCCAAGATGGAGGCACAGTAGGGAGGACAGATCCAAGATGGAGGCACAGTGGGCTGGACAGATCCAAGACGGAGGCACAGTGGGGGGACAGATCCAAGATGGAGGCACAGTGGTTATAAACTCTGTAGACGTCATGAGATACAGATCCCCACTGAAACCTCCAAGATGTGTCATCTGGAGAATGGGGAGACAGACACAAAATGGAGGTACAGCAGTTAAAGGGGTGTGTTCCTCTTCCCCTTGAACAGCCCTGTGGTGTAATACTCAGAGAAGTCACAAGAGCTTGAACAGCCCTGTGGTGTAATACTCAGAGAAGTCACAAGAGGGAGCACGGAGTTAGGCTATATGTCCCAAAAATGCTATTACACTATAGAACCCAATGCAATGTGAATTGAAAAATGTCTTGCCAATGTCCCAAAAATGGATGAAAATGGAAAAAAAACACTTATTTATGCATTTAGTGGTGATTTTCTGGTACATGACCTATGACCTAGAACAGGACTAATGAACATAATGGATCATGTCCATTGAGAATGTGTTTCAGTTCTGGACTAGTAGGTTTATTCATCTGCGTCTGGGAAAACAGACCTAAATTCCTTAAGTCATCTCTACTGTATTGAGTATCTAGTCACACACAGATTTGTTAGAACGAGGTGTAAGTGATGGGATAGAACGAAAGCCTGCAGCCAACTCTTTACCTGCGTCCTGATGATGTTCTTGTAGATGTTGGAGGAGAACATGGAGGCGGAGCTGAGCAGGCCAGAGTCCACGGATGACATCACTGCGGCGGCGATGGCCCCGATGCCGATGACGGACACGTAGGGCGGAGCCAGGTGCTGCAGGGCGATGGGGAGCACCAATCCCGTCTCGTTGCGCTCATACGGAGATGGAGACCCGTACGATGTCAGGTTCCAGTCTGGAGACACACCAGGAAAGTGTCAATAAAGTTTGGTCGTTTTGACAGTCACACTTTGATGAAGTCTAAAAGCATAAACACGAGTACGATGTGTATGAGTTATTTACATTATTTCATTTTGCAATCAGCTCATGTGAGCTGCAGGGAAACCAGATGTATTCAAGGGATCTCGTGCTCCACCGAGAGTAATAACAAACATGCACTCTAGCCACAACACCAGGACACTGCCACTAGACTGGAGTGTGTTATGGTTCATGATGTGAGGTAGATGATAGGAGCAGTTTACGGACATCAGATAACAGACAAACCAGTCAACGACACACAACTCTTTTTCTCTGAAACTTTATAACCCCTTTAATAACATTAACTTGGAGGTGCTTATATTTGTCCATTATTCTTGAACAAGTGAACATGTGTTTAATTGCTATATTGTAATTATTTCGCTACTATGGCCTATTTATTGGCTTACCTCCCTTATATTACCTCTTTTGCACACACTGTATACAGACTTTTTCTATTGTGTTATTGACTGTATGTTTGTTTATTCCATGTGCAACTCTGTTGTTGTTTGTGTTGCACTGCTTTGCTTTATCTTGGCCAGGTCGCAGTTGTAAATGAGAACTTGTTCTCAACTAGCCTACCTGGTTAAATAAAGGTGAAATAAAAAATAAAATGTATTTTTATCTTCATATCCCAACTCCCCCTGAGTCGCCGTTGGAGAGTTGGGGTCAGAGACGACCATTACATCCCTGGAGGGTAAGGGTTTAAGTGCCTTGCACAACAACAGATTATTCACCTTGTCTGCTCCGGGATTGGAACACCTTTTTGTATTTTATTACCTGTGGAAGCGGCTACAGCCCCGACCAGGACAGAGGGGATCCCCAGGATGAGGACCATGGCAGCAGCCGCGAAGCAGGTGACCTGGGCGTTATACGAGGAAGAGGCCGAGAGCGTCCTCTGGTGGAAACACTGGAAAGACAAGCTACCCAACGCCTGAGGAGAGAGTGGAGGAGATGAGGGAGAAGAGGAGAGGATGGAGAAGAAAGGGAGGCAGAAGAGGAGGGAGGCAGAAGAGGAGGGAGGCAGATGGAGGGAGAGGAGGGAGGCAGATGAGGAGGGAGGCAGATGAGGAGGGAGGCAGATGAGGAGGGAGGCAGAAGAGGAGGGAGGCAGAAGAGGAGAGAGGAGGAGGAGATGAGAGGAGGGAGATGAAAGGGAGGAGAGGAGGGAGGCAGAAGAGAGGAGGGAGATGAAGGGAGGAGGAGGGGGGAGGCAGATGAGGAGAGGAGGACAGATGAGGGAGCAGATGAGGAGGGAGGCAGATGAGGAGGGAGGGAGATGAGAGGAGGGAGGCAGGAGAGGAGGGAGGCAGAGAGAGGAGAGGAGGGGGAGATGGGGGAGAAGAGGAGATGAGGGAGAATAAAGGGAGGAGGGGAGGGAGGCAGAAGAGGAGGGAGGAGAGGAGGAGGAGGAGGGAGGAGAGAGAGGAGGAAGGGGAGGGAGAAGAGGAGGGGGAGGATAAGGAGGGAGTGGAGAGGAGGGAAGATGACAGGGAGGAGGAGGGACAAGAACAGGAAAGGAGGTTGTTAGAGATGAAATGGTAGCAGGTAGGAGCTGTTAACGTTTGAATCCCTGAGCAGATGAGGTGATACATCTGCCGAGAGGTGCCCTTGAGCAAGGCACTTAGGAGGGGTAAGTCCCTCTGGATAAGAGGAAATGAGGGATTAATAAGTTCTGTTTGTGTTGTTTAAGGAGAAGTAGAATGAGGCCTTGAGTCTCCAGGATGTTTTTTTGTATTGTAGAGTCATGGTGAGGTCGAGGGCTGTTTGTGGTTTTTGGGGGACTGTCTGTTAGAAAGCTTGAGACTGGAAACCACAGATAGGCTGCATGGCCTAACAACAACAAGATAAGATGGTGCCAACACTGGTTGAGATTGTAGAAACTCCTGGGTCAAGTTAACACAAGACCATGTCCTTAATGAGGATGAAAGTGTCTGTAGAAACTCTGGGTCATGGTTAACACAAGACCATGTCCTTAATGAGGATGAAAGTGTGATAGAAACTCCGTCAGGTGCCCTTGAGCAAAGCACCATGCCCTTAATGCTCCTGAAAGTGTCTGTAGAAACTCCTGGGTAAATGGTTAACACAAGACCATGTTCTGTTTGAGGATGAAAGTGTCTGTAGAAACTCCTGAGGTCATGGTTAACACAACATTTACATTTACATTTAAGTCATTTGCAGACGCTCTTATCCAGAGCGACTTACAAATTGGTGCATTCACCTAGACCATGTCCTTAATGAGGATGAAAGTGCTGTGTCATGTTAGTGGAAAAAACACTTGAATATCTCATGGTATGAGAGGGGGAGCTTTGATAGGATGTGAGAGAGTGCTGCCATTCCAACGGTGAGACAGGGATTCAGCTGTTGAGTCTCTTTTGCTATTTTACACAACTGAACTTTACCAAACGTTTTGACTCAATTTGTAATGAAAGTGTATTGCATATTGATTCCTCCATATCAAGGTTAACAAAGAGTTTTGAGCAGTAGAGAAAATAAATGGTTGGAAGATAGAAGAGAATAGTGATATGACTGTAATGTAGAGGAAGGACAAGACTGGTGATATGACTATAATGTAGAGGAGAGGAGAGACTGGTGATATGACTGTAATGTAGAGGAGAGGGGAGACTGGTGATATGACTGTAATGTAGAGGAGAAAGAGACTGGTGATATGACTGTAATGTTAGGAGAGGAAGACCATATGACTGTAATGTGAGGAGAGGAGAGACTGGTGATATGACTGTAATGTAGAGGAGAGGAGAGACTGGTGATATGACTGTAATGTAGAGGAGAGGAGAGACTGGTGATATGACTGTAATGTAGAGGAGAGGAGAGAGACTGGTGATATGACTGTAATGTCCTTAATGAGACTGATGAAAGTGCTGACTGTAATGTAGAGTGAGAAAAAAGACTGGTGATATCTCATGGTATGAGAGACTGGTGAAATGACTGTAATGATAGAGGAGTGAGAGAGACTGGTGATATGACTATAATGTAGAGGAGAGGAGAGAGACTGGTGATATGACTGTAATGGAGAGGAGAGACTGGTGAAATGACTTTAATGTAGAGACTGGTTTTGACTGTAATGTAGAGGAGAGGAGTGAGATTGGATATTGATTCCTCCATATAGAGACTGGAGCAAAGAGTTTAGAGGAGAGGAGAAAATGAATGACTGTAATGTAGAGGAGAGAGAGAGACTGGGATATGACTGAAGAGAGAGAGACTGGTGATATGACTGTAATGTAGAGGAGAGGAGAGAGACTGGTGATATGACTGTAATGTAGAGGAGAGGAGAGAGACTGGTGATATGACTGTAATGGAGAGGAGAGGAGAGACTGGTGATATGACTGTAATGTAGAGGAGAGGAGAGAGACTGGGGATATGACTGTAATGTAGAGGAGAGGAGAGACTGGGTGATATGACTGTAATGTAGAGGAGAGGAGAGACTGGTGATATGACTGTAATGTAGAGGAGAGGAGAGAGACTGGTGATATGACTGTAATGTAGAGAGGAGAGGAGAGACTGGTGATATGACTGTAATGTAGAGGATAGGTAATATAGAGACTGGTGATATGACTGTAATGTAGAGGAGACTGGATGAGAGACTGGTGATATGACTGTATGTAGAGACTGGTGATATGACTGTAATGGAGAGACTGGTGATATGACTGTAATGTAGAGACTGGTGATATGACTGTATGATATGACTAATGATATGACTGTATGATAGAGACTGGTGATATGACTGTAATGTAGAGACTGGTGATATGACTGTAATGTAGAGACTGTAATGACTGTATGATAGAGACTGGTGATATGACTGTAATGTAGAGACTGGTGATATGACTGTAATGAGACTGGTGATGACTGTAATGTAGAGACTGGTGATATGACTGTAATGTAGAGACTGGTGATATGACTGTAATATAGAGACTGGTGATATGACTGTAATGTAGAGACTGGTGATATGACTGTAATGTAGAGACTGGTGATATGACTGTATGATAGAGACTGGTGATATGACTGTAATGATAGAGACTGGTGATATGACTGTAATATAGAGACTGGTGATATGACTGTAATGTAGAGACTGGTGATATGACTGTAATGTAGAGACTGGTGATATGACTGTAATGTAGAGACTGGTGAGACTGTATGATAGAGACTGGTGATATGACTGTAATGTAGAGACTGGTGATATGACTGTATGATAGAGACTGGTGATATGACTGTAATATAGAGACTGGTGATATGACTGTAATGTTGAGACTGGTGAGACTGTATGATAGAGACTGGTGATATGACTGTAATGTAGAGACTGGGATATGACTGTATGATAGAGACTGGTGATATGACTGTAATGTAGAGACTGGTGATATGACTGTAATGTAGAGACTGGTGATATGACTGTAATGTAGAGACTGGTGATATGACTGTAATATAGAGACTGGTGATATGACTGTAATGTAGAGACTGGTGATATGACTGTATGATAGAGACTGGTGATATGACTGTAATGTAGAGACTGGTGATATGACTGTATGATAGAGACTGGTGATATGACTGTAATGTAGAGACTGGTGATATGACTGTAATGTAGAGACTGGTGATATGACTGTATGATAGAGACTGGTGATATGACTGTAATATAGAGACTGGTGATATGACTGTAATGATAGAGACTGGTGATATGACTGTAATGTAGAGACTGGTGATATGACTGTATGATAGAGACTGGTGATATGACTGTAATGTAGAGACTGGTGATATGACTGTAATGTTGAGACTGGTGATATGACTGTAATGATAGAGACTGGTGATATGACTGTAATGTAGAGACTGGTGATATGACTGTAATGTAGAGACTGGTGATATGACTGTATGATAGAGACTGGTGATATGACTGTAATGTAGAGACTGGTGATATGACTGTATGATAGAGACTGGTGATATGACTGTAATATAGAGACTGGTGATATGACTGTAATATAGAGACTGGTGATATGACTGTAATGTAGAGACTGGTGATATGACTGTATGATAGAGACTGGTGATATGACTGTATGATAGAGACTGGTGATATGACTGTAATATAGAGACTGGTGATATGACTGTAATGTAGAGACTGGTGATATGACTGTAATGTAGAGACTGGTGATATGACTGTAATGTAGAGACTGGTGATATGACTGTATGATAGAGACTGGTGATATGACTGTAATGTAGAGACTGGTGATATGACTGTAATGTAGAGACTGGTGATATGACTGTAATGTAGAGACTGGTGATATGACTGTATGTAGAGACTGGTGATATGACTGATGTAGAGACTGGTGATATGACTGTAATGTAGAGACTGGTGATATGACTGTATGTAGAGACTGGTGATATGACTGTATGTAGAGACTGGTGATATGACTGTAATGTAGAGACTGGTGATATGACTGTAATGTAGAGACTGGTGATATGACTGTAATGTAGAGACTGGTGATATGACTGTAATGTAGAGACTGGTGATATGACTGTATGATAGAGACTGGTGATATGACTGTAATGTAGAGACTGGTGATATGACTGTATGTAGAGACTGGTGATATGACTGTAATGTAGAGACTGGTGATATGACTGTATGTAGAGACTGGTGATATGACTGTAATGTAGAGACTGGTGATATGACTGTAATATAGAGACTGGTGATATGACTGTATGTAGAGACTGGTGATATGACTGTATGTAGAGACTGGTGATATGACTGTATGTAGAGACTGGTGATATGACTGTAATGTAGAGACTGGTGATATGACTGTAATGTAGAGACTGGTGATATGACTGTAATGTAGAGACTGGTGATATGACTGTATGTAGAGACTGGTGATATGACTGTAATGTAGAGACTGGTGATATGACTGTAATGTAGAGACTGGTGATATGACTGTAATGTAGAGACTGGTGATATGACTGTAATGATAGAGACTGGTGATATGACTGTAATGTAGAGACTGGTGATATGACTGTAATGTAGAGGCTGGTGATATGACTGTAATGTAGAGACTGGTGATATGACTGTATGATAGAGACTGGTGATATGACTGTATGTAGAGACTGGTGATATGACTGTAATATAGAGACTGGTGATATGACTAGAGACTGGTGATATGACTGTAATGTAGAGACTGGTGATATGACTGTTATGTAGAGACTGGTGATATGACTGTAATGTAGAGGACTGGTGATATGACTGTAATGTAGAGACTGGTGATATGACTGTAATGTAGAGACTGGTGATATGACTGTATGATAGAGACTGGTGATATGACTGTATGAATGGAGTATGCATATGTTTTACTTATCAAATGCTTATTCAATCCGTATCTAACTTACTTGACTCATTTAACACATTAACAAATCAATCATCCGTCCATCCATCAATCAGTTGATCTCACCACCAATAAGAAGTCATCAACCCACTTGAAGACCTTCTCCTTCTCCATGCGTCCCAGCCAGGGGGCCTGGTAGGTGTGGTTGAAGGCTGTCTGGGTGATGTCACCCACCACTGGGTTGGCCATGAGGAACGGGACACACAGCCACTGGCAGCAGAGACAGAAAAGCCCCAATTAAAAATGATTAACTCCTGTCTGCAATTGCAGCCACAATGAGACACATGAACATACATTAAAGTGTATATGATAATGATCATTTTAGGTTTTCGTCCATCAAAAGTACATCTGTAGTCAACTATGTTCAGATGAGTTCCATCTGTTAAAAGACAGACCGTTTGTGTGTTTTTTGTTGGGCAATTATCTCCGTTGTCAATCATCTGACAACAGACCACTCCTAGGTGTTGGCTCCATCCAAAATACTTGGACAATGTTTCCACGGCCTTACACTCGCCAGACTGGTTTAGATTCAAAATGGCCGCCTGTCCCTCACCAGACTGGTTTAGATTCAAAATGGCCGCCTGTCACTCACCAGACTGGATTGGATTCAAAATGGCCGCCTGTCCCTCACCAGACTGGTTTAGATTCAAAATGGCCGCTTGTCCCTCACCAGACTGGTTTAGATTCAAAATGGCCGCCTGTCACTCACCAGACTGGTTTAGATTCAAAATGGCCGCCTGTCCCTCACCAGACTGGATTGGATTCAAATTGGCCGCCTGTCCCTCACCAGACTGGTTTAGATTCAAAATGGCCACCTGTCACTCAACAGACTGGATTGGATTAAAAATGGCCCTGTCACTCACCAGACTGGTTTAGATTCAAAATGGCCGCCTGTCCTTCACCAGACTGGTTTAGATTCAAAATGGCCACCTGTCCTCACCAGACTGGATTGGATTCAAATTGGCCGCCTGTCCCTCACCAGACTGGTTTAGATTCAAAATGGCCGCCTGTCCTTCACCAGACTGGTTTAGATTCAAAATGGCCTCACCCTGTCCCTCACCAGACTGGATTGGATTAAAAATGGCCACCTGTCACTCACCAGACTGGTTTAGATTCAAAATGGCCGCCTGTCCTTCACCAGACTGGTTTAGATTCAAAATGGCCGCCTGTCCCTCACCAGACTGGATTGGATTCAAATTGGCCGCCTGTCCCTCACCAGACTGGTTTAGATTCAAAATGGCCGCCTGTCCCTCACCAGACTGGATTGGATTCAAATTGGCCGCCTGTCCCTCACCAGACTGGTTTAGATTCAAAATGGCCGCCTGTCCCTCACCAGAATGGTTTTGATTAAAAATGGCCGCCTGTCACTCACCAGACTGGTTTAGATTCAAAATGGCCACCTGTCACTCACCAGACTGGATTGGATTAAAAATGGCCACCTGTCACTCACCAGACTGGATTGGATTCAAAATGGCCGCCTGTCCCTCACCAGACTGGTTTAGATTCAAAATGGCCGCCTGTCCTTCACCAGACTGGTTTAGATTCAAAATGGCCACCTGTCACTCACCAGACTGGATTGGATTAAAAATGGCCACCTGTCACTCACCAGACTGGTTTAGATTCAAAATAGCCGCCTGTCCCTCACCAGACTGGTTTAGATTCAAATTGGCCGCCTGTTCCTCACCAGACTGGTTTAGATTCAAAATGGCCGCCTGTCACTCACCAGACTGGATTGGATTGAAAATGGCCGCCTGTCACTCACCAGACTGGATTGGATTCAAAATGGCCGCCTGTCCTCACCAGACTGGTTTAGATTCAAAATGGCCGCCTGTCCCTCACCAGACTGGTTTAGACTGTCACTCACCAGACTGGATTGGATTGAAAATGGCCGCCTGTCACTCACCAGAATGAATTCGATTCAAAATGGCCGCCTGTCCCTCACCAGACTGGTTTAGATTCAAAATGGCCGCCTGTCACTCACCAGACTGGATTGGATTTGAAAATGGATTGGATTCGCCTGTCACTCACCAGACTGGATTGGATTCAAAATGGCCGCCTGTCACTCACCAGACTGGATTGGATTGAAAATGGCCGCCTGTCACTCACCAGACTGGATTGATTCAAAATGGCCACCTGTCACTCACCAGACTGGATTGAATTCAAAATGGCCACCTGTCACTCACCAGACTGGTTTAGATTCAAAATGGCCGCCTGTCACTCACCAGACTGAAGAAGATGAGGATGAGCTGGATGACGTCGGTGTAGGCTACAGAGTAGAGTCCTCCCAGTAGAGTGTAGACGATGGCCACCACTGCAGAAATCCCCACAGAGTAGGAGTAGGGCAGGTCCAGAATCACACTCATGGTGCCACCTGCACACACACACACACACACACACACACACACACACACACACACACACACACACACACACACACACACACACACACACACACACACACACACACACACACACACACACACACACACACACACACACACTTTTAGCTCAGCGGGCTAACACAGTTTTGTGGCACCACAGATAAAAACTGTAAAATCAGGTTAAACTGAGTTGGTCCCTCGCCGTTGTACTGGAAGTGTGACCGGGTTTGAAGTAACAAACAACATTCTTCACACGCCAGCTAGAATGAGCATGACTGACTTTCAACAAGTGGTCATTAAAATACCCACCTGACCTGTTTCCCCTCCCTGATCAAATTACTCCATCTAGAACAAGCCTGCATCTCACCAAGCTGGGGCGTTGTGTAACTATTCCCCAGGTTACTCCATCTAGAACAAACCTGCATCTCACCAAGCTGGGGCGTTGTGTAACTATTCCCCAGGTTACTCCATCTAGAACAAACCTGCATCTCACCAAGCTGGGGCGTTGTGTAACTATTCCCCAGGTTACTCTACCTAGAACCGACCTGGTTCTAACATCTCACCAAGCTGGGGCGTTGTGTAACTATTCCCCAGGTTACTCTGTCTAGAACCAACCTGGTTCTAACATCTCATCAAGCTGGGGCGTTGTGTAACTATTCCCCAGGTTACTCTACCTAGAACTGACCTGGGTCCAGCATCTCACCAAGCTGGGGCGTTGTGTAACTATTCCCCAGTTTACTCTGTCTAGAACCGAACTGGGTCCAGCATCTCACCAAGCTGGGGCGTTGTGTAACTATTCCCCAGGTTACTCTGTCTAGAACCGACCTGGGTCCAGCATCTCACTATGTTGTGCCAGCAGCATACCACCCTGCATACCACCCTGCATACCACTGCTGGCTTGCTTCTGAAACTAAGTGGTTTGGTCCTGGTCAGTTCCTGGATGGGAGACCAGATGCTGCTGGAAGTGGTGTTGGAGGGCCAGTAGGAGGCACTATTTCCTCTGGTCTAAAAAAACATCCCAATCTCCCAGGGCAGTGATTGGGGACATTGCCCTGTGTATGGGTGTCTTTCGGATGGGATGTTAAATGGGTGTCCTGACTCTCTGAGGTCATTAAAAATAGCATGGCACTTATCGCAAGAGTAGGGGTGTTAACCCCAGTGTCCTGGCTAAATTCCCAATCTGGCCCTCAAACCATCACGGTCACCTAATAATCCCCAGTTTACAATTGGCTCATTCATCCTCCTCCTCTTCTCCCCTGTAACTATTCCCCAGGTCGTTGCTGCAAATGAGAACGTGTTCTCAGTCAACTTACCTGGTAAAATAAGGGTGAATTAAAGAGTTTAACCTACATAAAGACAACCCTGACAGGTCCATCAGGAAAGAATGGCTGTGTCTGCAATGGTACCCTCTCCCTTATATAGAGCATTACTTTGGACCGGGGCCCATTGAGAATATATAGAGAATAGTGTGTCATTTTGGATGGATCCAGTGACTTGACACACTTTTTAACAGAGATGTAATGGTGTCCAAGACTGGCTAGAGGCTGAATGACTGTGTGTTTTTTGTGTCGGTTTATCTAAGTTGTTTGAAACAGGGAGGAATGTGGCTCCTGCTTTGGAACACCAGACAGTGACCTGCGGTTGAGATTCAACTGCACTCTGTGTGTGTGTGTGTGTGTGTGTGTGTGTGTGTGTGTGTGTGTGTGTGTGTGTGTGTGTGTGTGTGTGTGTGTGTGTGTGTGTGTGTGTGTGTGTGTGTGTGTGTGTGTGTGTGTGTGTGTGTGTGTGTGTGCAGCGAATGATTTAGTACTTTTGCAGCGAATGATTTAGTACTTTTGTGTTTACAAGTGATTATGTGTGTTGTGTGTTTTGAAACAGTTGTTTATTGTTTTGTTGTACATATTACCTAGTCCGACCAGTGTGCAGGCGACCCACAGTGCATCCATTACAAGGGCAGGGAACACCAGAGCTCCACTCACTACTCTCCCATACTTGACCTGGAAGGGATCCATCATAGTAACATACTTCTTCTCCCTCATCGGTTTGGCAAAGAATATACCACCTGAGATAAAAGGAGAGGAGGAGGAGAGAGAGAGGAGGGAGAGAGGGGGTGGGGGGTGGGGAGGAGGGGGGAGAGAGGGGGTGGGGAGGGAGGGGGGAGAGAGGGGGGGTGGGAGGAGGGAGGGGGAGAGAGGGGTGGAGAGAGGGGGAGGAGAGAGGGGGGAGTGGGGGGGGAGGAGAGAGGGGGGGAGAGGGGGGGTGGAGAGAGAGGTGAGGGGGGAGGAGTGAGGGGTGGAGAGGGGGGGTGGAGAGAGGGGGTAGTGAGGGGGGAGAGGGGGTGGGGGGGAGAGGTGAGGGGGGGGAGAGGGGTGGAGGGGGGGTGGAGAGAGGGGGGTGGAGAGAGGGGGTGGAGAGAGAGGGGGGTAGTGAGGGAGGGGGGCGAGTGAGGGGTGGAGAGGGGGGAGGAGAGAGAGAGAGGAGGAGAGAGAGGGGGAGTAAGAGAGGAGGAAGAGAGGGGGAGAGAGAGAGAGAGAGAGAGAGAGAGAGAGAGAGAGGAGGGAGAGAGAAGGAGGGAGAGGAATAGAGGGAGAGAGAGAGAGGGGGAGAGGAAGAGAGGGAGAGGAAGAGAGAGAGAGGAGGGAGAGAGATAACATAAACAGTGCACCAATAACAAGCCGATAAGGTGTGTAGAATATTTGAATGAATTGAAGGTCAGTTAAAAACTACAGACTGGGATGTGTGTTTCAGCACAACAACGTCCCGCCACTTCACAAATATTGGAAACTTTGATATTCTTACATATTTCAATGATTATTTCTGATTGTGAATTATTAAACTTTGTGTGTGTGTGTGTGTGTGTGCGCGTGTGCGTCTTACCGATGATGAAGGAGACGGAGGTCTGTAGGGGCATGAAAGCCCAGACCAGACCCAGGTTAGGGTTATAGACAACCTCTGCTATCCCTACGATAAAGCCTCCTCCAACCCACGTAGCTGCAGGACACACACACACACACACACACACACACACACACACACACACACACACACACACACACACACACACACACACACACACACACACACACACACACACACACACGCACACACACACACACACGCACACACACACACACACGCACACACACACACACACACACACACGCACGCACACAAACACTGTTTGTCCAAAGGTAAGGAATGATCTATACTGTCTCTACAGTACAGTGTGAATACAGTAATAGTGAGTATAGTTGTAAAGGTACAGTGTGAATACAGTAATAGTGAGTATACAGGTACAGTACAGTGTGAATACAGTAATAGTGAGTATAGTTGTAAAGGTACAGTACAGTGTGAATACAGTAATAGTAGTATAGTTGTAAAGGTACAGTACAGTGTGAATACAGTAATAGTGAGTATAGTTGTAAAGGTACAGTAGTTGTGAGTATAGTTGTAAAGGTACAGTGTGAATACAGTAATAGTGAGTATTGTTGTAAAGGTACAGTACAGTAAATAGTGAGTATAGTTGTGTACAGTGTGAATACAGTAATAGTGAGTATAGTTGTAAAGGTACAGTACAGTGTGAATACAGTAATAGTGAGTATAGTTGTAAAGGTACAGTGTGAATACAGTAATAGTGAGTATAGTTGTAAAGGTACAGTACAGTGTGAATACAGTAATAGTGAGTATAGTTGTAAAGGTACAGTGTGAATACAGTAATAGTGAGTATAGTTGTAAAGGTACAGTACAGTGTGAATACAGTAATAGTGAGTATAGTTGTAAAGGTACAGTACAGTGTGAATACAGTAATAGTGAGTATAGTTGTAAAGGTACAGTGTGAATACAGTAATAGTGAGTATTGTTGTAAAGGTACAGTACAGTGTGAATACAGTAATAGTGAGTATAGTTGTAAAGGTACAGTGTGAATACAGTAATAGTGAGTATAGTTGTAAAGGTACAGTGTGAATACAGTAATAGTGAGTATAGTTGTAAAGGTACAGTGTGAATACAGTAATAGTGAGTATAGTTGTAAAGGTACAGTACAGTGTGAATACAGTAATAGTGAGTATAGTTGTAAAGGTACAGTACAGTGTGAATACAGTAATAGTGAGTATAGTTGTAAAGGTACAGTGTGAATACAGTAATAGTGAGTATAGTTGTAAAGGTGCAGTACAGTGTGAATACAGTAATAGTGAGTATAGTTGTAAAGGTACAGTACAGTGTGAATACAGTAATAGTGAGTATAGTTGTAAAGGTACAGTGCGAATACATTAATAGTGAGTATAGTTGTAAAGCATTACACAGATCTAAAGACATGGTCACACCTCACCTACCAGTCATGGTGAATATTCCCACAAGCAGGCCGATATTCCTGTCTCCCAGTAAGGTTATCTCTGTCTTGTCTCCCGTACTTTTCTTCTCCATAGCCCTGGACTTCCGTGCTGCCCACAAACCTGTCCCCAGGACCAGCAGATAGAACACTGCCATGGCAACCACTCCTGGAATGTTCAGAACCATGGTGGAACACTGGAAACGCTCACAGAAAGAACACTGACTGAACACTCCCAGACAGAACACTGACTTTGAACACTCCCAGACAGAACACTGACTCTGAACACTCCCAGACAGAACACTGACTCTGAACACTCCCAGACAGAACACTGACTCTGAACACTCCCAGACAGAACACTGACTCTGAACACTCCCAGACAGAACACTGACTCTGAACACTCCCAGACAGAACACTGACTCTGAACACTCCCAGACAGAACACTGACTCTGAACACTCCCAGACAGAACACTGACTCTGAACACTCCCAGACAGGACACTGACTGTCAGGAGTTCTGTCTACTGAGTTGCAGTAGTAGTGGCAGTATAGTCTTGTTCCTGGTTGGATAGTTCAGAGCGCCTGCTCTTTTCTACTTCTGGCTTGATTGGTCACAGTGGAGGAGGAGTAAAGGGAAGTGGGCAGGGCATTCAAAGCAGTAAGGAAATAATATGGTGATTAGTAGATAAATAGTAAGAAGTAAGGAGAGCATGAAGTCATTGGTAGATAAATAGTAAGAAGTAAGGAGAGCATGAAGTCATTGGTAGATAAATAGTAAGAAGTAAGGAGAGCATGAAGTCATTGGTAGATAAATAGTAAGAAGTAAGGAGAGCATGAAGTCATTGGTAGATAAATAGTAAGAAGTAAGGAGAGCATGAAGTCATTGGTAGATAAATAGTAAGAAGTAAGGAGAGCATGAAGTCATTGGTAGATAAATAGTAAGAAGTAAGGAGAGCATGAAGTCATTGGTAGATAAATAGTAAGAAGTAAGGAGAGCATGAAGTCATTGGTAGATAAATAGTGAAGTCATGAAGTCATTGGTAGATAAATAGTAAGAAGTAAGAGAGCATGAAGTCATTGGTAGATAAATAGGAAGTAAGGAGAGCATGAAGTCATTGGTAGATAAATAGTTAAGGAGAGCATGAAGTCATTGGTAGATAAATAGTAAGGAGAGCATGAAGTCATTGGTAGATAAATAGTAAGAAGAAAGGAGAGCATGAAGTCATTGGTAGATAAATAGTAAGAAGTAAGGAGAGCATGAAGTCATTGGTAGATAAATAGTAAGAAGTAAGGAGAGCATGAAGTCATTGGTAGATAAATAGTAAGAAGTAAGGAGAGCATGAAGTCATTGGTAGATAAATAGTAAGAAGTAAGGAGAGCATGAAGTCATTGGTAGATAAATAGTAAGAAGTAAGGAGAGCATGAAGTCATTGGTAGATAAATAGTAGATAAATAGAAGAAGTAAGGAGAGCATGAAGTCATTGGTAGATAAATAGTCATTGGTAGATAAATAGTAAGAAGAGAGAGCATGAAGTCATTGGTAGATAAATAGTAAGAAGTAAGGAGAGCATGAAGTCATTGGTAGATAAATAGTAAGAAGAAAGGAGAGCATGAAGTCATGAAGTCATTGGTAGATAAGTCATTGGTAGATGAGAAGAAAGGAGAGCATGAAGTCATTGGTAGATAAATAGTAGAGAAGAAAGGAGAGCATGAAGTCATTGGTAGATAAATAGTGAGTCAAGATAAATAAAGGAGAGCATGAAGTCATTGGTAGATAAATAGTAAGAAGTCAAGATAAATAGAGAAGCATGAAGTCATTGGTAGATAAATAGTATTGTAGATAAATAGTAAGAAGTAAGGAGAGCATGAAGTCATTGGTAGATAAATAGTGAGAAGAAAGGAGAGCATGAAGTCATTGGTAGATAAATAGTAAGAAGAAAGGAGAGCATGAAGTCATTGGTAGATAAATAGTAAGAAGAAAGGAGAGCATGAAGTCATTTAATAAATGATAAAACAGCATGCCTGGGTCTCACCTAATACTGACAGTCTGTACCTGGAGAGGTCATAGGATGGTGTCAAAACCAAAAGTTACTGAGTACCTCTTTTGGGAGTTTCCTTACTGTTACCACAATGTTTTTCTTCATGTTCACGGGAAAATAAAAGAATAAACTTGTCAGAGTTAGCAACAGTAACTAAGGTGGTGGGGCTTAGTGAAGGGTCAATTCACAGCACATATTGACGGGTACACTTCAGAGGAGGCTGGTGGATCTAAGGAGGATTGGCTCATTGTAATGGCTGGAATAGAATCACTGGAATGGTATCAAACACACACTGTATGTTTAACTCGGTTCCATGTATTCCAGTCCAGCCATTACAATGAGCCTGTCCTCCAATAGGTCCTCCCACCAGCCTCCTATGGTACACGTTCTGCTTTTACTTCCTGCTTGGCTCCAATGACTACACTCAAATGATGTATATAAACGCTGGATTGCTGATGATATGTATTGGCCAATGAGAGTCTTTGAAGCCATCGGTCGGCCATATTGGAACTCCCCAGAAGGAGCAGTCATCCAAAGGAATGAACGGAATTCCACAGTATTTCAATAAAATGTTTCAAGGACAAATTTACATGTATTGAAGTATTTTTTGCTGTTGTAGTCGGGACAGTATCTTTAGTCATCTCTAACAATGATATTTTAAGGGAAATGTTTAAATGTATTTTTAATTTTGTATTTTAATATTTAGCTCACATAATATAGTTTTAAAGTATACCTTAATCCTTCTCACCCCCCTTAAAAGATTTCGATGCACTATTGTAAAGTGGCTGTTCCACTGGATGTCATAAGGTGAATGCACCAATTTGTAAGTCGCTCTGGATAAGAGCGTCTGCTAAATGACTTAAATGTAAAATGTAAATGTAAATGTAAACATTTTTTTTGCATCAACCGATGTCACAAAGTGCTGTACAGAAACCCAGCCTAAAACCCCAAACAGCAAGCAATGCAGATGTAGAAGCATGGCGACTTTGAAAAACTCCCATGAAAAGCCAAAAAACCTTGGAAGAAACCTAGAGAGGAGCCAGGCTCTGAGGGGTGGCCAGTTCCTCTTCCAGCTATGCCGGGTTAAGGTATCTGTAATAGAATAAAGTGATAAAACGTAAATGTAGACATAAAAAAATGCATTTCTATAGCTTCCATGATAGTTTTACAACAGTGAGGGATTACCAAGATGGTTGCACGGTGGCTTCAAACCACCCCAAAATAGTAATCTAGTGCATTTATAAATCGTTGGTTAACTCAACGTCCACTTATAATGCCATCGTTTACATGAATGGCGACTCCCTTTCTATTCATTCTGTTTCAATGACTCACTCAGTGACAGCACCTGGGGCGCAGTGAGCACTGTGAGTGAGGTGCTGAAATATTCATGTTCCCAAGGCATAGAAGTTGGTGGAATTTAAAGGAAAGTCTACTCAAATGTGATGTTGTCCTCGTGTTTCTTTGCTATGTGAAGGTTAAAAACAGGGCCGCAATTCAACACATATTGCCATGGGGCAGATAGAAAATGTTGCTGTTTTAAAGCTAATTTCCTGCAAATCAACACATTTTGCCATGAGGCTTAGAGAAAAAGTTGCATTTTAAAAACGAATTTGCTGCTATTCTAAACATTTTGCCATGGCTTATCACGTGCCTGGGCACTACGGGGGGAGGGCTAAGACTAAAATACATCCACAGATCACTGACTCTATTTAATGTCTCAGCTAAGACTAAACTACATCCACAGATCACTGACTCTATATATGTCTCAGCTAAGACTAAACTACATCCACAGATCACTGACTCTATATATGTCTCAGCTAAAACTAAACTACATCCACAGATCACTGACCCTATATAATGTCTCAGCTAAGACTAAACTACATCCACAGATAACTGACTCTATATAATGTCTCAACTAAGACTAAACTACATCCACAGATCACTGACTCTATATAATGTCTCAGCTAAGACTAAAATACATCCACAGATCACTGACTCTATATAATGTCTCAGCTAAGACTAAAATACATCCACAGATCACTGACTCTATATAATGCCTTAGCTAAGACTAAACTACATCTACATGATGTGATAGAGACAGGGTGAAAGGTGAAGGAGAGAGAAGGAGAGAGAGAAAAAGAGGGAATGGAGAGAGGCTTTTCAATTATTGTTTAGACTAGATTGGGAGAAACCAAAACAACTTTAGTTTGTACAATAATAACAACATACATGAAAACAATATGACGAAGCCAAGGTCGTAGGTTCAACAACCGTACCGGGCCAAGGTCGTAGGTTCAACAACCGTACCGGGCCAATGGAACTTGGCTCTGCTGTGTCTGGTGAACCAGGGATCTGTCCACTTCCCAGCTGTCATCAGTATCAGGGTCTATGTAACGGTTAGCTCTCTGGACATTGAATACACTGATCTCATTTTATTGGTCACATTATATATTATTATATATTATTATTATTATTATTGTTATTATTATTATTATTATTATTATATATTATTATTATATTATATTATTATTATTATTATTATTATTATTATTATTATTATATTATAAATGCTGAATACAACAGGTGTAGACATCACAGTGAAATGCTTACTTACAGGTAAGAAAAGATTTACCAAATATTTTTTTTATTAACACAATAAAATAACAATATTTAGGCTATATACAGGTGGTACCGGTAACAAGTCAATGTGTAGAGGGTACAAGTTAGTCGAGGTAATTGAGGTAATATGTACCTTTAGCTAGAACCTGCTTGGCTTTTGCAGTAAAATAGTAGCCCATCGTCCTATCAACACGCTCAAACAGAGGATGGCGATAAACAGTTCCTGCTATGGGGTCAGCGATGCCTGAGGCAAGGGAAGCAAACCAGTTCCTGCTATGGAGTCAGCGATGCCTGAGGCGAGGGAAGCAAACCAGTTCCTGCTATGGAGTCAGCGATGCCTGAGGCGAGGGAAGCAAACCAGTTCCTGCTATGGAGTCAGCGATGCCTGAGGCGAGGGAAGCAAACCAGCTCCTGCTATGGAGTCAGCGATGCCTGAGGCGAGGGAAGCAAACCAGTTCCTGCTATGGAGTCAGCGATGCCTGAGGCGAGGGAAGCAAACCAGTTCCTGCTATGGAGTCAGCGATGCCTGAGGCGAGGGAAGCAAACCAGTTCCTGCTATGGAGTCAGCGATGCCTGAGGCGAGGGAAGCAAACCAGCTCCTGCTATGGAGTCAGCGATGCCTGAGGCGAGGGAAGCAAACCAGCTCCTGCTATGGAGTCAGCGATGCCTAAGGCGAGGGAAGCAAACCAGTTCCTGCTATGGAGTCAGCGATGCCTGAGGCGAGGGCAAATTAAGGCAAATTAATTGACATGGTAGGATCGTCCAAGATTTAAACTCGGATTGTAGGATTCAGAGTCCTGAGTGATAACCTTTACAGCATAGAACCCTGTACTCAATACTCTGTGACGGGTTCAGATTTTACTGTCCTTGGTTCACCGGAAAAACAGATCAAATATTTTCTGGCCAGAAACGGTATCAACTGGGCTACCCTACCATGCATCCACTTGGAAATCCATATATTTCCAACACGAATGATGTGATGAGTGTGAACAAAATATGAAACATTGTCAGTTCTTTGTGGGGCAGCAAGTTTTCAATTAAAAAAGTTACCAGGGACTCATTTACCGTATTCTAACCATTCGTGCGTAACAAGAGTGCTTATCGACTCCCACCCACTTGTTTCTTTCACGCACAACTATTTTAAAGTTGACAGGGGAGGAGTGTGTCACTGCATAAACAAGGTAGGTCCTACCGAGATTTGAACTCGGATCGCAGGATTCAGAGTCCTGAGTGCTAACCATTACACCATAGAACCCCATACAGAGTAATTATTGTAGAGTTCCGATTTTCCTGTCATTTGTACACCGGATAAACAGCAGATTATGAGCTTATTGGTTGGCCATGTGAATAATTCAGCACAAAAAAACAGGAAGGTTCTACCGAGATTTGAACTCGGATCACTGGATTCAAAGTCCAGAGTGCTAACCATTACACCATAGAACCATATTCTAAATCAAAATGGAAATTGAAAAAAAAAAATCTGCGTTTAATTTGCAACAGCGGACTGTCGTTCCTTCACGTGTTGCAAATACTTTCAACTGACAACAATATTTGGACAGCTATATTCTAGTTCCACGAGGCAAATTAATTGACATGTTATGATCTTCCAAGATTTAAACTCGGATTGTAGGATTCAGAGACCTGAGTGATAACCTTTACAGCATAGAACCCTGTACTCAATACTCTGTGACGGGTTCAGATTTTACTGTCCTTGGTTCACCGGAAAAACAGATCAAATATTTTCTGGCCAGAAACGGTATCAACTGGGCTACCCTACCATGCATCCACTTGGAAATCCACATATTTCCAACACGAATGAAGTGATGAGTGTGAACAAAATATGAAACATTGTCAGTTCTTTGTGGGGCAGCAAGTTTTCAATTAAAAAAGTTACCAGGGACTCATTTACCGTATTCTAACCATTCGTGCGTAACAAGAGTGCTTATCGACTCCCACCCACTTGTTTCTTTCACGCACAACTATTTTAAAGTTGACAGGGGAGGAGTGTGTCACTGCATAAACAAGGTAGGTCCTACCGAGATTTGAACTCGGATCGCAGGATTCAGAGTCCTGAGTGCTAACCATTACACCATAGAACCCCATACAGAGTAATTATTGTAGAGTTCCGATTTTCCTGTCATTTGTACACCGGATAAACAGCAGATTATGAGATTATTGGTTGGCCATGTGAATAATTCAGCACAAAAAAACAGGAAGGTTCTACCGAGATTTGAACTCGGATCACTGGATTCAAAGTCCAGAGTGCTAACCATTACACCATAGAACCATATTCTAAATCCAAATGGAAATTGAAAAAAAAATCTGCGTTTAATTTGCAACAGCGGACTGTCGTTCCTTCACGTGTTGCAAATACTTTCAACTGACAACAATATTTGGACAGCTATATTCTAGTTCCACGAGGCAAATTAATTGACATGTTATGATCTTCCAAGATTTAAACTCGGATTGTAGGATTCAGAGACCTGAGTGATAACCTTTACAGCACATATGTCAGAGTCAATACGGGCCACATCCGGCCCTGAGAAGGTTTTTTACGGCCCCTGGGATGATCTTGATTTATTATTAGAACTGGCCCGCAGACCGCAGCAACCGGCAGCCCGCAGATCTTTTACACGCACCAATACTACATTTCCCACAATGCAACGGTGACCCACCGAGCAGTAGGCTGCTTCATTTCAATATTTATTGGCACAGCAGTTGTCAGCATCACAGTAAAATTAACTTTCAGATACCCATCAAAAATGGCAAAACGGAAGGTGGACACTGAGAACCGGGGTTTCAAACAAGGTGGGAGTCGGAGTATTTGTTCACGGAGGTAGCTGGAAAACCTGTGTGTCTTCTGTGTGGAGAAAGTGTGGCGGTACTGAAAGAGTATAATCTGAGACGACATTATGAAACGAAACACGCGGACAACAACAAGAATATGGACATGGAACAAAGGCTACAAAAGGCAGAGGAATTAAAACGAGGCCTCAAATCTCGACAGGCTCTGTTCAAAAAAGCCAAATCACAAGGCCAGGCTGCTGTCAAGGCCAGTTTTATTTTGGCAGAAGAGATCGCTAAATCAGCCCGGCCATTTACGGAGGGGGATTTCATCAAAAACTGCATGATTAAAGTTTGTGACGAAGTTTGCCCAGAAAAAAGGCAACTCTTTTTAAATGTGAGTCTGAGCAGAAACACCATTGCCGAGAGAGTAGACCAGTTGTCCATCAATCTAAAAGAGCAGCTTGTGAAAAAGGGAAAAGATTTCATTGCATATTCCTTGGCTGTGGATGAGAGCACCGACATTTCTGACATTGCCCAGTTGTCAATTTTCATCCGCGGAGTGGACTCCAGCCTAAGCGTGACAGAGGAGTTTTTGGCTTTACGTCCTATGCATGGCACAACTACGGGGCATGATTTGTATGAAGAGGTGTCAAGATGTGTAAATGAGATGGAGCTGCCTTGGGAAAAACTCGTGGGTTTGACAACCGACGGAGCACCTGCGATGTGTGGACACAGGAGCAGACTGGTGTCGAAGATACGGGAAAAGATGCAAGAGGAAAACGCGACAGGTGAGCTGACAGCTTATCATTGTATCATACACCAGGAAGCGTTGTGCGGTAAAGCCTTGAAAATGGAGCATGTAATGAGCATCATCACGCGCACAGTTAACTTTATCAGAGCCAAAGGTTTGAATCACCGCCAGTTCAAGGCATTTCTGACGGAGTTAGAAACGGAGCATGGTGATTTGCCTTATCACACAGAGGTGCGATGGCTAAGCCAGGGAAAGGTGCTTCAAAGATGTTTCGAGCTTTGTGAGGAGATTTGTCTGTTCTTGGACAGCAAAGGGAAAGACACAACACAACTCCGAGACGAAATGTTTCTGTGTGAAATGGCTTTTCTGTGTGACATTACGAGTCATCTGAATGCAATGAACTTGCAGCTGCAGGGTCGGGATCGTGTCATCTCTGATATGTACAGTACAGTGAAGGCATTTAAAACCAAACTGACTCTGTGGGAGACGCAGATGCGGAAAGAAAATTTGAGCCACTTTCCCAGCTGCCAGACCATGAAAGAGAAGCTCTCTACCAGTGCGTTCCCGAGCGCACAGTTGGCTGATAAAATAGGTATGCTTGCCGCTGACTTTCGACGCCGATTTGCTGACTTTGAAGCACAAAAAAGCAGGTTGGAACTGCTCGGTAACCCATTTGCTGTTGACGTGGAAAGCTCACCACCAAACCTCCAAATGGAGTTGATTGACCTCCAATGCAATGATGCACTGAGGGCAAAATATGCGGCAGTGGGTGCTGCGGAGTTCGCCCGTTTCCTCCCCGACACAATGCCCCAGCTGCGCATCCAGGCTGCTCAAACGTTGTCTATGTTTGGCAGCACATACCTGTGTGAACAACTGTTTTCTTTGATGAACTTGAACAAAACATCACACAGAAGTCGACTTACTGCTGAACACCTCCACTCAATTCTGAGGATTTCCTCAGCTCAGAGCCTTACCCCGAACATTGATGAACTTGTGGAAAAGATGGGACACCACCAAGTATCACCCTCAACCTCAAACAAGTGAACATTACTGTGCAATCACATATTTAGAGTTTTTACTCAGTTCAAGTTTAAAAGTTAAAGTTTAATATTTGTTTTCACTGCATGTTACTTCTCCTTAAACAAAGTGTTGTTTTTGATTAATAGATTTTTGCACTTTATTTTATTGTATTTCAATAATTATATTTTAAAAATATTTCAGTTGAGTGGATGATAGAAAATTGCTATTATTGTTTTTTTCTTTGAAGTAAATTTAGCCCACTTTTGCTAAAATAGAAAATATAGGCTACTGATGGTGCCTTGAATACCGGTTTCTTTCATTTAATTTTCATGTTATGGGGATTTTTATATAAAGGAAATTTGTCTTTTGTGTCTGTTGAAAATTAAAGATTACTGACAGAGCCATAAGAAAATATTGCTTTATTTATCTGATCATATTGGAATATATTTGTTAGGTTTTCAGTAGGTTCAATTAGGTTCACTAGACTATATGCGTCATTTAAAAAATTTTCAATGAACATTCGAACAGTCCGGCCCTCGGCTTGTAGCTAAATTTTTCATTTGGCCCTCCGTCCATTTGACTTTGACACCCCTGCTTTACAGCATAGAACCCTGTACTCAATACTCTGTGACGGGTTCAGATTTTACTGTCCTTGGTTCACCGGAAAAACAGATCAAATATTTTCTGGCCAGAAACGGTATCAACTGGGCTACCCTACCATGCATCCACTTGGAAATCCACATATTTCCAACACGAATGAAGTGATGAGTGTGAACAAAATATGAAACATTGTCAGTTCTTTGTGGGGCAGCAAGTTTTCAATTAAAAAACATACCAGGGACTCATAGTATGCATTTACCGTAGGCTAACCATTTGTGCGTAAAGAGTGCTTATCGACTCCCACCTACTTGTGGTAGCCCAGTTGATACCGTTTCTGGCCAGAAAATATTTGATCTGTTTTTCCGGTGAACCAAGGACAGTAAAATCTGAACCCGTCACAGAGTATTGAGTACAGGGTTCTATGCTGTAAAGGTTATCACTCAGGACTCTGAATCCTACAATCCGAGTTTAAATCTTGGACGATCCTACCATGTCAATTAATTTGCCTCGTGGAACTAGAATATAGCTGTCCAAATATTGTTGTCAGTTGAAAGTATTTGCAACATGTGAAGGATTTGCAACACGTGAAGGAGCGACAGTCCGCTGTTGCAAATTAAACGCTGATTTTTTTTTTCAATTTCCATTTGGATTTAGAATATGGTTCTATGGTGTAATGTTTAGCACTCTGGACTTTGAATCCAGTGATCCGAGTTCAAATCACGGTAGAACATTCCTGTTTTTTTGTGCTGAATTATTCACATGGCCAACCAATAATCTCATAATCTGCTGTTTATCTAGTGTACAAATGACAGAAAAATCGGAACTCTACAATAATTACTCTGTATGAGGTAATATGGTGTAATGGTTAGCACTCATGACTCTGAATCCTGCGATCAGAGTTCAAATCTCGGTAGGACCTACCATGATTTTG
This sequence comes from Oncorhynchus gorbuscha, assembly GCF_021184085.1. Lineage (NCBI taxonomy): Eukaryota > Metazoa > Chordata > Actinopteri > Salmoniformes > Salmonidae > Oncorhynchus > Oncorhynchus gorbuscha. Next base: position 36,146 of record NW_025746776.1, read on the forward strand.
CAGTGACACACTCCTCCCCTGTCAACTTTAAAATAGTTGTGCGTGAAAGAAACAAGTGGGTGGGAGTCGATAAGCACTCTTGTTACGCACAAATGGTTAGCCTACGGTAAATGCATACTATGAGTCCCTGGTATGTTTTTTAATTGAAAACTTGCTGCCCCACAAGAACTGACAATGTTTCATATTTTGTTCACACTCATCACTTCATTTGTGTTGGAAATATGTGGATTTCCAAGTGGATGCATGGTAGGGTAGCCCAGTTGATACCGTTTCTGGCCAGAAAATATTTGATCTGTTTTTCCTGTGAACCAAGGACAGTAAAATCTGAACCCGTCACAGAGTATTGAGTACAGGGTTCTATGCTGTAAAGGTTATCACTCAGGACTCTGAATCCTACAATCCGAGTTTAAATCTTGGACAATCCTACCATGTCAATTAATTTGCCTCGTGGAACGAGAATATAGCTGTCCAAATATTGTTGTCAGTTGAAAGTATTTGCAACACGTGAAGGAACGACAGTCCGCTGTTGCTAATTAAACGCAGATTTTTTTTTTCAATTTCCAGTTGGATTTAGAGTATGGTTCTATGGTGTAATGGTTAGCACTCTGGACTTTGAATCCAGTGATCTGAGTTCAAATCTCGGTAGAACCTTACTGTTTTTTTGTGCTGAATTATTCACATGGCCAACCTATAATCTCATTATCTGCTGTTTATCCGGTGTACAAATGACAGAAAATCAGAACTCTACAATAATGACTCTATATGGGGTTCTATGGTGTAATGGTTAGCACTCAGGACTCTGAATCCTCCAATCCGAGTTCAAATCTCAGTAGGACCTACCTTCTTTATGCAGTGACACACTCCTCCCCTGTCAATCCTACCATGTCAATTAATTTGCCTCGTGGAACTAGAATATAGCTGTCCAAATATTGTTGTCAGTTGAAAGTATTTGCAACACGTGAAGGAACGACAGTCCGCTGTTGCAAATTAAACGCAGATTTTTTTTTTTTTCAATTTCCATTTGGGTTTAGAATATGGTTCTATGGTCTAATGGTTAGCACTCTGGACTTTGAATCCAGTGATCCGAGTTCAAATCTCGGTAGAACCTTCCTGTTTTTTTGTGCTGAATTATTCACATGGCCAACCAATAATCTCATAATCTGCTGTTTATCCGGTGTACAAATGACAGGAATATCGGAACTCTACAATAATTACTCTGTATGAGGTTCTATGGTGTAATGGTTAGCACTCAGGACTCTGAATCCTGCGATCTGAGTTCAAATCTCCGTAGGACCTTCCATGATTTTGCAGTGACACACTCCTCCCCTGTCAACTTTAAAATAGTTGTGCGTGAAAGAAACAAGTGGGTGGGAGTCGATAAGCACTCTTGTTACGCACAAATGGTTAGCCTACGGTAAATGCATACTATTAGTCCCTGGTACGTTTTTTAATTGAAAACTTGCTGCCCCACAAAGAACTGACAATGTTTCATATTTTGTTCACACTCGTCACTTCATTCGTGTTGGAAATATGTGGATTTCCAAGTGGATGCATGGTAGGGTAGCCCAGTTGATACCGTTTCTGGCCAGAAAATATTTGATCTGTTTTTCCGGTGAACCAAGGACAGTAAAATCTGAACCCGTCACAGAGTATTGAGTACAGGGTTCTATGCTGTAAAGGTTATCACTCAGGACTCTGAATCCTACAATCCGAGTTTAAATCTTGGACGATCCTACCATGTCAATTAATTTGCCTCGTGGAACTAGAATATAGCTGTCCAAATATTGTTGTCAGTTGAAAGTATTTGCAACACGTGAAGGAACGACAGTCCGCTGTTGCAAATTAAACGCAGATTTTTTTTTTCAATTTCCATTTGGACTTATAATATGGTTCTATGGTGTTATGGTTAGCACTCTGGACTTTGAATCCAGTGATCCGAGTTCAAATCTCGGTAGAACCTTCCTGTTTTTTTGTGCTGAATTATTCACATGGCCAGCCAATAATCTCATAATCTGCTGTTTATCCGCTGTACTAAGGACAGAAAAATCGGAACTCTACAATAATTACTCTGTATGAGGTTCTATGGTGTAATGGTTAGCACTCAGGACTCTGAATCCTGTGATCCGAGTTCAAATCTCGGTAGGACCTTCCATGATTTTGCAGTGACACACTCCTCCCCTGTCAACTTTAAAATAGTTGTGCGTGAAAGAAACAAGTGGGTGGGAGTCGATAAGCACTCTTGTTACGCACAAATGGTTAGCCTACGGTAAATGCATACTATGAGTCCCTGGTATGTTTTTTAATTGAAAACTTGCTGCCCCACAAAGAACTGACAATGTTTCATATTTTGTTCAAACTCATCACATCATTCGTGTTGGAAATATGTGGATTTCCAAGTGGATGCATGGTAGGGTAGCCCAGTTGATACCGTTTCTGGCCAGAAAATATTTGATCTGTTTTTCCGGTGAACCAAGGACAGTAAAATCTGAACCCGTCACAGAGTATTGAGTACAGGGTTCTATGCTGTAAAGGTTATCACTCAGGACTCTGAATCCTACAATCCGAGTTTAAATCTTGGACGATCCTACCATGTCAATTAATTTGCCTCGTGGAACTAGAATATAGCTGTCCAAATATTGTTGTCCATTGAAAGTATTTGCAACACGTGAAGGAACGAGAGTCCGCTGTTGCAAATTAAACGCAGATTTTTTTTTTCAATTTCCATTTGGACTTATAATATAATAATAATATAATTACTCTGTATGAGGTTCTATGGTGTAATGGTTAGCACTCAGGACTCTGAATCCTGCGATCCGAGTTCAAATCTCGGTAGGACCTTCCATGATTTTGCAGTGACACACTCCTCCCCTGTCAACTTTAAAATAGTTGTGCGTGAAAGAAACAAGTGGGTGGGAGTCGATAAGCACTCTTGTTACGCACAAATGGTTAGCCTACGGTAAATGCATACTATGAGTCCATGGTATGTTTTTTAATTGAAAACTTGCTGCCCCACAAAGAACTGACAATGTTTCATATTTTGTTCACACTCGTCACTTCATTCGTGTTGGAAATATGTGGATTTCCAAGTGGATGCATGGTAGGGTAGCCCAGTTGATACCGTTTCTGGCCAGAAAATATTTGATATTTTTTTCCGGTGAACCAAGGACAGTAAAATCTGAACCCGTCACAGAGTATTGAGTTCTATGCTGTAAAGGTTATCACTCAGGACTCTGAATCCTACAATCCGAGTTTAAATCTTGGACGATCCTACCATGTCAATTAATTTGCCTCGTGGAACTAGAATATAGCTGTCCAAATATTGTTGTCAGTTGAAAGTATTTGCAACACGTGAAGGAACGACAGTCCGCTGTTGCAAATTAAACGCAGATTTTTTTTTTTCAATTTCCATTTGGACTTATAATATGGTTCTATGGTGTAATGGTTAGCACTCTGGACTTTGAATCCAGTGATCCGAGTTCAAATCTCGGTAGAACCTTCCTGTTTTTTTGTGCTGAATTATTCACATGGCCAACCAATAATCTCATAATCTGCTGTTTATCCGCTGTACTAAGGACAGGAAAATCGGAACTCTACAATAATTACTCTGTATGAGGTTCTATGGTGTAATGGTTAGCACTCAGGACTCTGAATCCTGCGATCCGAGTTCAAATCTCGGTAGGACCTTCCATGATTTTGCAGTGACACACTCCTCCCTGTCAACTTTAAAATAGTTGTGCGTGAAAGAAACAAGTGGGTGGGAGTCGATAAGCACTCTTGTTACGCACAAATGGTTAGCCTACGGTAAATGCATACTATTAGTCCCTGGTACATTTTTTAATTGAAAACTTGCTGCCCCACAAAGAACTGACAATGTTTCATATTTTGTTCACACTCGTCACTTCATTCGTGTTGGAAATATGTGGATTTCCAAGTGGATGCATGGTAGGGTAGCCCAGTTGATACCGTTTCTGGCCAGAAAATATTTGATCTTTTTTCCGGTGAACCAAGGACAGTAAAATCTGAACCCGTCACAGAGTATTGAAGGGTTCTATGCTGTAAAGGTTATCACTCAGGACTCTGAATCCTACAATCCGAGTTTAAATCTTGGACGATCCTACCATGTCAATTAATTTGCCTCGTGGAACTAGAATATAGCTGTCCAAATATTGTTGTCAGTTGAAAGTATTTGCAACACGTGAAGGAACGACAGTCCGCTGTTGCAAATTAAACGCAGATTTTTTTTTTTTTCAATTTCCATTTGGACTTATAATATGGTTCTATGGTGTAATGGTTAGCACTCTGGACTTTGAATCCAGTGATCCGAGTTCAAATCTCGGTAGAACCTTCCTGTTTTTTTGTGCTGAATTATTCACATGGCCAACCAATAATCTCATAATCTGCTGTTTATCCGCTGTACTAAGGACAGGAAAATCGGAACTCTACAATAATTACTCTGTATGAGGTTCTATGGTGTAATGGTTAGCACTCAGGACTCTGAATCCTGCGATCCGAGTTCAAATCTCGGTAGGACCTTCCATGATTTTGCAGTGACACACTCCTCCCCTGTCAACTTTAAAATAGTTGTGCGTGAAAGAAACAAGTGGGTGGGAGTCGATAAGCACTCTTGTTACGCACAAATGGTTAGCCTACGGTAAATGCATACTATTAGTCCCTGGTACGTTTTTTAATTGAAAACTTGCTGCCCCACAAAGAACTGACAATGTTTCATATTTTGTTCACACTCGTCACTTCATTCGTGTTGGAAATATGTGGATTTCCAAGTGGATGCATGGTAGGGTAGCCCAGTTGATACCGTTTCTGGCCAGAAAATATTTGATCTGTTTTTCCGGTGAACCAAGGACAGTAAAATCTGAACCCGTCACAGAGTATTGAGTACAGGGTTCTATGCTGTAAAGGTTATCACTCAGGACTCTGAATCCTACAATCCGAGTTTAAATCTTGGACGATCCTACCATGTCAATTAATTTGCCTCGTGGAACTAGAATATAGCTGTCCAAATATTGTTGTCAGTTGAAAGTATTTGCAACACGTGAAGGAACGAGAGTCCGCTGTTGCAAATTAAACGCAGATTTTTTTTTCAATTTCCATTTGGACTTATAATATAATAATAATATAATTACTCTGTATGAGGTTCTATGGTGTAATGGTTAGCACTCAGGACTCTGAATCCTGCGATCCGAGTTCAAATCTCGGTAGGACCTTCCATGATTTTGCAGTGACACACTCCTCCCCTGTCAACTTTAAAATAGTTGTGCGTGAAAGAAACAAGTGGGTGGGAGTCGATAAGCACTCTTGTTACGCACAAATGGTTAGCCTACGGTAAATGCATACTATGAGTCCCTGGTATGTTTTTTAATTGAAAACTTGCTGCCCCACAAAGAACTGACAATGTTTCATATTTTGTTCACACTCGTCACTTCATTCGTGTTGGAAATATGTGGATTTCCAAGTGGATGCATGGTACGGTAGCCCAGTTGATACCGTTTCTGGCCAGAAAATATTTGATATTTTTTCCGGTGAACCAAGGACAGTAAAATCTGAACCCGTCACAGAGTATTGAGTTCTATGCTGTAAAGGTTATCACTCAGGACTCTGAATCCTACAATCCGAGTTTAAATCTTGGACGATCCTACCATGTCAATTAATTTGCCTCGTGGAACTAGAATATAGCTGTCCAAATATTGTTGTCAGTTGAAAGTATTTGCAACACGTGAAGGAACGAGAGTCCGCTGTTGCAAATTAAACGCAGATTTTTTTTTTCAATTTCCATTTGGACTTATAATATGGTTCTATGGTGTAATGGTTAGCACTCTGGACTTTGAATCCAGTGATCCGAGTTCAAATCTCGGTAGAACCTTCCTGTTTTTTTGTGCTGAATTATTCACATGGCCAACCAATAATCTCATAATCTGCTGTTTATCCGCTGTACTAAGGACAGGAAAATCGGAACTCTACAATAATTACTCTGTATGAGGTTCTATGGTGTAATGGTTAGCACTCAGGACTCTGAATCCTGCGATCCGAGTTCAAATCTCGGTAGGACCTTCCATGATTTTGCAGTGACACACTCCTCCCCTGTCAACTTTAAAATAGTTGTGCGTGAAAGAAACAAGTGGGTGGGAGTCGATAAGCACTCTTGTTACGCACAAATGGTAGCCTACGGTAAATGCATACTATGAGTCCCTGGTATGTTTTTTAATTGAAAACTTGCTGCCCCACAAAGAACTGACAATGTTTCATATTTTGTTCACACTCGTCACTTCATTCGTGTTGGAAATATGTGGATTTCCAAGTGGATGCATGGTACGGTAGCCCAGTTGATACCGTTTCTGGCCAGAAAATATTTGATATTTTTTTCCGGTGAACCAAGGACAGTAAAATCTGAACCCGTCACAGAGTATTGAGTTCTATGCTGTAAAGGTTATCACTCAGGACTCTGAATCCTACAATCCGAGTTTAAATCTTGGACGATCCTACCATGTCAATTAATTTGCCTCGTGGAACTAGAATATAGCTGTCCAAATATTGTTGTCAGTTGAAAGTATTTGCAACACGTGAAGGAACGACAGTCCGCTGTTGCAAATTAAACGCAGATTTTTTTTTTCAATTTCCATTTGGACTTATAATATGGTTCTATGGTGTAATGGTTAGCACTCTGGACTTTGAATCCAGTGATCCGAGTTCAAATCTCGGTAGAACCTTCCTGTTTTTTTGTGCTGAATTATTCACATGGCCAACCAATAATCTCATAATCTGCTGTTTATCCGCTGTACTAAGGACAGGAAAATCGGAACTCTACAATAATTACTCTGTATGAGGTTCTATGGTGTAATGGTTAGCACTCAGGACTCTGAATCCTGCGATCCGAGTTCAAATCTCGGTAGGACCTTCCATGATTTTGCAGTGACACACTCCTCCCCTGTCAACTTTAAAATAGTTGTGCGTGAAAGAAACAAGTGGGTGGGAGTCGATAAGCACTCTTGTTACGCACAAATGGTTAGCCTACGGTAAATGCATACTATGAGTCCCTGGTATGTTTTTTAATTGAAAACTTGCTGCCCCACAAAGAACTGACAATGTTTCATATTTTGTTCACACTCGTCACTTCATTCGTGTTGGAAATATGTGGATTTCCAAGTGGATGCATGGTAGGGTAGCCCAGTTGATACCGTTTCTGGCCAGAAAATATTTGATATTTTTTTCCGGTGAACCAAGGACAGTAAAATCTGAACCCGTCACAGAGTATTGAGTTCTATGCTGTAAAGGTTATCACTCAGGACTCTGAATCCTACAATCCGAGTTTAAATCTTGGACGATCCTACCATGTCAATTAATTTGCCTCGTGGAACTAGAATATAGCTGTCCAAATATTGTTGTCAGTTGAAAGTATTTGCAACACGTGAAGGAACGACAGTCCGCTGTTGCAAATTAAACGCAGAGATTTTTTTTTTCAATTTCCATTTGGACTTATAATATGGTTCTATGGTGTAATGGTTAGCACTCTGGACTTTGAATCCAGTGATCCGAGTTCAAATCTCGGTAGAACCTTCCTGTTTTTTTGTGCTGAATTATTCACATGGCCAACCAATAATCTCATAATCTGCTGTTTATCCGCTGTACTAAGGACAGGAAAATCGGAACTCTACAATAATTACTCTGTATGAGGTTCTATGGTGTAATGGTTAGCACTCAGGACTCTGAATCCTGCGATCCGAGTTCAAATCTCGGTAGGACCTTCCATGATTTTGCAGTGACACACTCCTCCCTGTCAACTTTAAAATAGTTGTGCGTGAAAGAAACAAGTGGGTGGGAGTCGATAAGCACTCTTGTTACGCACAAATGGTTAGCCTACGGTAAATGCATACTATGAGTCCCTGGTATGTTTTTTAATTGAAAACTTGCTGCCCCACAAAGAACTGACAATGTTTCATATTTTGTTCACACTCGTCACTTCATTCGTGTTGGAAATATGTGGATTTCCAAGTGGATGCATGGTAGGGTAGCCCAGTTGATACCGTTTCTGGCCAGAAAATATTTGATATTTTTTTCCGGTGAACCAAGGACAGTAAAATCTGAACCCGTCACAGAGTATTGAGTTCTATGCTGTAAAGGTTATCACTCAGGACTCTGAATCCTACAATCCGAGTTTAAATCTTGGACGATCCTACCATGTCAATTAATTTGCCTCGTGGAACTAGAATATAGCTGTCCAAATATTGTTGTCAGTTGAAAGTATTTGCAACACGTGAAGGAACGACAGTCCGCTGTTGCAAATTAAACGCAGATTTTTTTTTCAATTTCCATTTGGACTTATAATATGGTTCTATGGTGTAATGGTTAGCACTCTGGACTTTGAATCCAGTGATCCGAGTTCAAATCTCGGTAGAACCTTCCTGTTTTTTTGTGCTGAATTATTCACATGGCCAACCAATAATCTCATAATCTGCTGTTTATCCGCTGTACTAAGGACAGGAAAATCGGAACTCTACAATAATTACTCTGTATGAGGTTCTATGGTGTAATGGTTAGCACTCAGGACTCTGAATCCTGCGATCCGAGTTCAAATCTCGGTAGGACCTTCCATGATTTTGCAGTGACACACTCCTCCCCTGTCAACTTTAAAATAGTTGTGCGTGAAAGAAACAAGTGGGTGGGAGTCGATAAGCACTCTTGTTACGCACAAATGGTTAGCCTACGGTAAATGCATACTATGAGTCCCTGGTACGTTTTTTAATTGAAAACTTGCTGCCCCACAAAGAACTGACAATGTTTCATATTTTGTTCACACTCATCACTTCATTCGTGTTGGAAATATGTGGATTTCCAAGTGGATGCATGGTAGGGTAGCCCAGTTGATACCGTTTCTGGCCAGAAAATATTTGATCTGTTTTTCCGGTGAACCAAGGACAGTAAAATCTGAACCCGTCACAGAGTATTGAGGGTTCTATGCTGTAAAGGTTATCACTCAGGACTCTGAATCCTACAATCCGAGTTTAAATCTTGGACGATCCTACCATGTCAATTAATTTGCCTCGTGGAACTAGAATATAGCTGTCCAAATATTGTTGTCAGTTGAAAGTATTTGCAACACGTGAAGGAACGACAGTCCGCTGTTGCAAATTAAACGCAGATTTTTTTTTCAATTTCCATTTGGACTTATAATATGGTTCTATGGTGTAATGGTTAGCACTCTGGACTTTGAATCCAGTGATCCGAGTTCAAATCTCGGTAGAACCTTCCTGTTTTTTTGTGCTGAATTATTCACATGGCCAACCAATAATCTCATAATCTGCTGTTTATCCGCTGTACTAAGGACAGGAAAATCGGAACTCTACAATAATTACTCTGTATGAGGTTCTATGGTGTAATGGTTAGCACTCAGGACTCTGAATCCTGCGATCCGAGTTCAAATCTCGGTAGGACCTTCCATGATTTTGCAGTGACACACTCCTCCCTGTCAACTTTAAAATAGTTGTGCGTGAAAGAAACAAGTGGGTGGGAGTCGATAAGCACTCTTGTTACGCACAAATGGTTAGCCTACGGTAAATGCATACTATGAGTCCCTGGTACGTTTTTTAATTGAAAACTTGCTGCCCCACAAAGAACTGACAATGTTTCATATTTTGTTCACACTCGTCACTTCATTCGTGTTGGAAATATGTGGATTTCCAAGTGGATGCATGGTAGGGTAGCCCAGTTGATACCGTTTCTGGCCAGAAAATATTTGATCTGTTTTTCCGGTGAACCAAGGACAGTAAAATCTGAACCCGTCACAGAGTATTGAGTTCTATGCTGTAAAGGTTATCACTCAGGACTCTGAATCCTACAATCCGAGTTTAAATCTTGGACAATCCTACCATGTCAATTAATTTGCCTCGTGGAACTAGAATATAGCTGTCCAAATATTGTTGTCAGTTGAAAGTATTTGCAACACGTGAAGGAACGACAGTCCGCTGTTGCAAATTAAACGCAGATTTTTTTTTCAATTTCCATTTGGACTTTAATATGGTTCTATGGTGTAATGGTTAGCACTCTGGACTTTGAATCCAGTGATCCGAGTTCAAATCTCGGTAGAACCTTCCTGTTTTTTTGTGCTGAATTATTCACATGGCCAACCAATAATCTCATAATCTGCTGTTTATCCGGTGTACAAATAACAGGAAAATCGGAACTCTACAATAATTACTCTGTATGGGGTTCTATGGTGTAATGGTTAGCACTCAGGACTCTGAATCCTGCGATCTGAGTTCAAATCTCGGTAGGACCTACCTTGATTTTGCAGTGACACACTCCTCCCTGTCAACTTTAAAATAGTTGTGCGTGAAAGAAACAAGTGGGTGGGAGTCGATAAGCACTCTTGTTACGCACAAATGGTTAGCCTACGGTAAATGCATACTATGAGTCCCTGGTACGTTTTTTAATTGAAAACTTGCTGCCCCACAAAGAACTGACAATGTTTCATATTTTGTTCACACTCATCACTTCATTCGTGTTGGAAATATGTGGATTTCCAAGTGGATGCATGGTAGGGTAGCCCAGTTGATACCGTTTCTGGCCAGAAAATATTTGATCTGTTTTTCCGGTGAACCAAGGACAGTAAAATCTGAACCCGTCACAGAGTATTGAGTACAGGGTTCTATGCTGTAAAGGTTATCACTCAGGACTCTGAATCCTACAATCCGAGTTTAAATCTTGGACAATCCTACCATGTCAATTAATTTGCCTCGTGGAACTAGAATATAGCTGTCCAAATATTGTTGTCAGTTGAAAGTATTTGCAACACGTGAAGGAACGACAGTCCGCTGTTGCAAATTAAACGCAGATTTTTTTTTCAATTTCCATTTGGATTTAATATGGTTCTATGGTGTAATGGTTAGCACTCTGGACTTTGAATCCAGTGATCCGAGTTCAAATCTCGGTAGAACCTTCCTGTTTTTTTGTGCTGAATTATTCACATGGCCAACCAATAATCTCATAATCTGCTGTTTATCCGGTGTACTAATGACAGGAAAATTGGAACTCTACAATAATTACTCTGTATGGGGTTCTATGGTGTAATGGTTAGCACTCAGGACTCTGAATCCTGCGATCCGAGTTCAAATCTCGGTAGGACCTACCTTGATTTTGCAGTGACACACTCCTCCCCTGTCAATTAAAATAGTTGTGCGTGAAAGAAACAAGTGGGTGGGAGTCGATAAGCACTCTTGTTACGCACAAATGGTTAGCCTACGGTAAATGCATACTATGAGTCCCTGGTACGTTTTTTAATTGAAAACTTGCTGCCCCACAAAGAACTGACAATGTTTCATATTTTGTTCACACTCATCACTTCATTCGTGTTGGAAATATGTGGATTTCCAAGTGGATGCATGGTAGGGTAGCCCAGTTGATACCGTTTCTGGCCAGAAAATATTTGATCTTTTTTCCGGTGAACCAAGGACAGTAAAATCTGAACCCGTCACAGAGTATTGAGTTCTATGCTGTAAAGGTTATCACTCAGGACTCTGAATCCTACAATCCGAGTTTAAATCTTGGACGATCCTACCATGTCAATTAATTTGCCTCGTGGAACTAGAATATAGCTGTCCAAATATTGTTGTCAGTTGAAAGTATTTGCAACACGTGAAGGAACGACAGTCCGCTGTTGCAAATTAAACGCAGATTTTTTTTTTCAATTTCCATTTGGACTTATAATATGGTTCTATGGTGTAATGGTTAGCACTCTGGACTTTGAATCCAGTGATCCGAGTTCAAATCTCGGTAGAACCTTCCTGTTTTTTTGTGCTGAATTATTCACATGGCCAACCAATAATCTCATAATCTGCTGTTTATCCGCTGTACTAAGGACAGGAAAATCGGAACTCTACAATAATTACTCTGTATGAGGTTCTATGGTGTAATGGTTAGCACTCAGGACTCTGAATCCTGCGATCCGAGTTCAAATCTCGGTAGGACCTTCCATGATTTTGCAGTGACACACTCCTCCCCTGTCAACTTTAAAATAGTTGTGCGTGAAAGAAACAAGTGGGTGGGAGTCGATAAGCACTCTTGTTACGCACAAATGGTTAGCCTACGGTAAATGCATACTATGAGTCCCTGGTACGTTTTTTAATTGAAAACTTGCTGCCCCACAAAGAACTGACAATGTTTCATATTTTGTTCACACTCGTCACTTCATTCGTGTTGGAAATATGTGGATTTCCAAGTGGATGCATGGTAGGGTAGCCCAGTTGATACCGTTTCTGGCCAGAAAATATTTGATCTGTTTTTCCGGTGAACCAAGGACAGTAAAATCTGAACCCGTCACAGAGTATTGAGTACAGGGTTCTATGCTGTAAAGGTTATCACTCAGGACTCTTAATCCTACAATCCGAGTTTAAATCTTGGACGATCCTACCATGTCAATTAATTTGCCTCGTGGAACTAGAATATAGCTGTCCAAATATTGTTGTCAGTTGAAAGTATTTGCAACACGTGAAGGAACGACAGTCCGCTGTTGCAAATTAAACGCAGATTTTTTTTTCAATTTCCATTTGGATTTAGAATATGGTTCTATGGTGTAATGTTTAGCACTCTGGACTTTGAATCCAGTGATCCGAGTTCAAATCTCGGTAGAACCTTCCTGTTTTTTTGTGCTGAATTATTCACATGGCCAACCAATAATCTCATAATCTGCTGTTTATCCGGTGTAAAAATGACAGGAAAATTGGAACTCTACACTTATTACTCTGTAAGGGGTTCTATGCTGTAAAGGTTATCACTCAGGACTCTGAATCCTACAATCCGAGTTTAAATCTTGGACGATCCTACCATGTCAATTAATTTGCCTCGTGGAACTAGAATATAGCTGTCCAAATATTGTTGTCAGTTGAAAGTATTTGCAACACGTGAAGGAACGACAGTCCGCTGTTGCAAATTAAACGCAGATTTTTTTTTTTTTTCAATTTCCATTTGGACTTATAATATGGTTCTATGGTGTAATGGTTAGCACTCTGGACTTTGAATCCAGTGATCCGAGTTCAAATCTCGGTAGAACCTTCCTGTTTTTTTGTGCTGAATTATTCACATGGCCAACCAATAATCTCATAATCTGCTGTTTATCCGCTGTACTAAGGACAGGAAAATCGGAACTCTACAATAATTACTCTGTATGAGGTTCTATGGTGTAATGGTTAGCACTCTGGACTTTGAATCCAGTGATCCGAGTTCAAATCTCGTAGAACCTTCCTGTTTTTTTGTGCTGAATTATTCACATGGCCAACCAATAATCTCATAATCTGCTGTTTATCCGGTGTAGGACAGGAATATCAGAACTCTACAATAATTACTCTGTATGGGGTTCTATGGTGTAATGGTTAGCACTCAGGACTCTGAATCCTGCGATCTGAGTTCAAATCTCGGTAGGACCTACCTTGATTTTGCAGTGACACACTCCTTCCCTGTCAACTTTAAAATAGTTGTGCGTGAAAGAAACAAGTGGGTGGGAGTCTATAAGCACTCTTGTTACGCACGAATGGCTAGCCTACGGTAAATGCATACTATGAGTCCCTGGTACGTTTTTTAATTGAAAACTTGCTGCCCCACAAAGAACTGACAATGTTTCATATTTTGTTCACACTCATCACATCATTCGTGTTGGAAATATGTGGATTTCCAAGTGGATGCATGGTAGGGTAGCCCAGTTGATACCGTTTCTGGCCAGAAAATATTTGATCTGTTTTTCCGGTGAACCAAGGACAGTAAAATCTGAACCCGTCACAGAGTATTGAGTACAGGGTTCTATGCTGTAAAGGTTATCACTCAGGACTCTGAATCCTACAATCCGAGTTTAAATCTTGGACAATCCTACCATGTCAATTAATTTGCCTCGTGGAACTAGAATATAGCTGTCCAAATATTGTTGTCAGTTGAAAGTATTTGCAACACGTGAAGGAACGACAGTCCGCTGTTGCAAATTAAACACAGATTTTTTTTTTCAATTTCCATTTGGATTTAGAATATGGTTCTATGGTGTAATGGTTAGCACTCTGGACTTTGAATCCAGTGATCCGAGTTCAAATCTCTGTAGAACCTTCCTGTTTTTTTGTGCTGAATTATTCACATGGCCAACCAATAATCTCATAATCTGCTGTTTATCCGGTGTACTAATGACAGAAAATCGGAACTCTACAATAATTACTCTGTATGGGGTTCTATGGTGTAATGGTTAGCACTCAGGACTCTGAATCCTGCGATCCGAGTTCAAATCTCGGTAGGACCTACCTTGATTTTGCAGTGACACACTCCTCCCCTGTCAACTTTAAAATAGTTGTGCGTGAAAGAAACAAGTGGGTGGGAGTCGATAAGCACTCTTGTTACGCACGAATGGTTAGCCTACGGTAAATGCATACTATGAGTCCCTGGTACGTTTTTTAATTGAAAACTTGCTGCCCCACAAAGAACTGACAATGTTTCATATTTTGTTCACACTCATCACTTCATTCGTGTTGGAAATATGTGGATTTCCAAGTGGATGCATGGTAGGGTAGCCCAGTTGATACCGTTTCTGGCCAGAAAATATTTGATTTTTTTTCCGGTGAACCAAGGACAGTAAAATCTGAACCCGTCACAGAGTATTGAGTACAGGGTTCTATGCTGTAAAGGTTATCACTCAGGACTCTGAATCCTACAATCCGAGTTTAAATCTTGGACAATCCTACCATGTCAATTAATTTGCCTCGTGGAACTAGAATATAGCTGTCCAAATATTGTTGTCAGTTGAAAGTATTTGCAACACGTGAAGGAACGACAGTCCGCTGTTGCAAATTAAACGCAGATTTTTTTTTTCAATTTCCATTTGGATTTAGAATATGGTTCTATGGTGTAATGGTTAGCACTCTGGACTTTGAATCCAGTGATCCGAGTTCAAATCTCGGTAGAACCTTCCTGTTTTTTTGTGCTGAATTATTCACATGGCCAACCAATAATCTCATAATCTGCTGTTTATCCGGTGTAAAAATGACAGGAAAATTGGAACTCTACAATAATTAATCTGTATGAGGTTCTATGGTGTAATGGTTAGCACTCAGGACTCTGAATCCTGCGATCCGAGTTCAAATCTCGGTAGGACTTACCTTGCTTTTGCAATGACACACTCCTCCCCTGTCAACTTTAAAATAGTTGTGCGTGAAAGAAACAAGTGGGTGGGAGTCGATAAGCACTCTTGTTACGCACAAATGGTTAGCCTACGGTAAATGCATACTATGAGTCCCTGGTACGTTTTTTAATTGAAAACTTGCTGCCCCACAAAGAACTGACAATGTTTCATATTTTGTTCACACTCGTCACTTCATTCGTGTTGGAAATATGTGGATTTCCAAGTGGATGCATGGTAGGGTAGCCCAGTTGATACCGTTTCTGGCCAGAAAATATTTGATATTTTTTTCCGGTGAACCAAGGACAGTAAAATCTGAACCCGTCACAGAGTATTGAGTTCTATGCTGTAAAGGTTATCACTCAGGACTCTGAATCCTACAATCCGAGTTTAAATCTTGGACGATCCTACCATGTCAATTAATTTGCCTCGTGGAACTAGAATATAGCTGTCCAAATATTGTTGTCAGTTGAAAGTATTTGCAACACGTGAAGGAACGACAGTCCGCTGTTGCAAATTAAACGCAGATTTTTTTTTTCAATTTCCATTTGGACTTATAATATGGTTCTATGGTGTAATGGTTAGCACTCTGGACTTTGAATCCAGTGATCCGAGTTCAAATCTCGGTAGAACCTTCCTGTTTTTTTGTGCTGAATTATTCACATGGCCAACCAATAATCTCATAATCTGCTGTTTATCCGGTGTACAAATGACAGGAAAATCGGAACTCTACAATAATTACTCTGTATGGGGTTCTATGGTGTAATGGTTAGCACTCAGGACTCTGAATCCTGCGATCCGAGTTCAAATCTCGGTAGGACCTTCCATGATTTTGCAGTGACACACTCCTCCCCTGTCAACTTTAAAATAGTTGTGCGTGAAAGAAACAAGTGGGTGGGAGTCGATAAGCACTCTTGTTACGCACAAATGGTTAGCCTACGGTAAATGCATACTATGAGTCCCTGGTACGTTTTTTAATTGAAAACTTGCTGCCCCACAAAGAACTGACAATGTTTCATATTTTGTTCACACTCATCACTTCATTCGTGTTGGAAATATGTGGATTTCCAAGTGGATGCATGGTAGGGTAGCCCAGTTGATACCGTTTCTGGCCAGAAAATATTTGATCTGTTTTTCCGGTGAACCAAGGACAGTAAAATCTGAACCCGTCACAGAGTATTGAGTTCTATGCTGTAAAGGTTATCACTCAGGACTCTGAATCCTACAATCCGAGTTTAAATCTTGGACGATCCTACCATGTCAATTAATTTGCCTCGTGGAACTAGAATATAGCTGTCCAAATATTGTTGTCAGTTGAAAGTATTTGCAACACGTGAAGGAACGACAGTCCGCTGTTGCAAATTAAACGCAGATTTTTTTTTCAATTTCCATTTGGACTTATAATATGGTTCTATGGTGTAATGGTTAGCACTCTGGACTTTGAATCCAGTGATCCGAGTTCAAATCTCGGTAGAACCTTCCTGTTTTTTTGTGCTGAATTATTCACATGGCCAACCAATAATCTCATAATCTGCTGTTTATCCGCTGTACTAAGGACAGGAAAATCGGAACTCTACAATAATTACTCTGTATGAGGTTCTATGGTGTAATGGTTAGCACTCAGGACTCTGAATCCTGCGATCCGAGTTCAAATCTCGGTAGGACCTTCCATGATTTTGCAGTGACACACTCCTCCCCTGTCAACTTTAAAATAGTTGTGCGTGAAAGAAACAAGTGGGTGGGAGTCGATAAGCACTCTTGTTACGCACAAATGGTTAGCCTACGGTAAATGCATACTATGAGTCCCTGGTACGTTTTTTAATTGAAAACTTGCTGCCCCACAAAGAACTGACAATGTTTCATATTTTGTTCACACTCGTCACTTCATTCGTGTTGGAAATATGTGGATTTCCAAGTGGATGCATGGTAGGGTAGCCCAGTTGATACCGTTTCTGGCCAGAAAATATTTGATCTTTTTTCCGGTGAACCAAGGACAGTAAAATCTGAACCCGTCACAGAGTATTGAGTTCTATGCTGTAAAGGTTATCACTCAGGACTCTGAATCCTACAATCCGAGTTTAAATCTTGGACGATCCTACCATGTCAATTAATTTGCCTCGTGGAACTAGAATATAGCTGTCCAAATATTGTTGTCAGTTGAAAGTATTTGCAACACGTGAAGGAACGACAGTCCGCTGTTGCAAATTAAACGCAGATTTTTTTTTTTTCAATTTCCATTTGGATTTAATATGGTTCTATGGTGTAATGGTTAGCACTCTGGACTTTGAATCCAGTGATCCGAGTTCAAATCTCGGTAGAACCTTCCTGTTTTTTTGTGCTGAATTATTCACATGGCCAACCAATAATCTCATAATCTGCTGTTTATCCGGTGTACAAAAGGACAGGAAAATCGGAACTCTACAATAATTACTCTGTATGGGGTTCTATGGTGTAATGGTTAGCACTCAGGACTCTGAATCCTGCGATCCGAGTTCAAATCTCGGTAGGACCTACCTTGATTTTGCAGTGACACACTCCTCCCTGTCAACTTTAAAATAGTTGTGCGTGAAAGAAACAAGTGGGTGGGAGTCGATAAGCACTCTTGTTACGCACAAATGGTTAGCCTACGGTAAATGCATACTATGAGTCCCTGGTACGTTTTTTAATTGAAAACTTGCTGCCCCACAAAGAACTGACAATGTTTCATATTTTGTTCACACTCATCACTTCATTCGTGTTGGAAATATGTGGATTTCCAAGTGGATGCATGGTAGGGTAGCCCAGTTGATACCGTTTCTGGCCAGAAAATATTTGATATTTTTTTCCGGTGAACCAAGGACAGTAAAATCTGAACCCGTCACAGAGTATTGAGTACAGGGTTCTATGCTGTAAAGGTTATCACTCAGGACTCTGAATCCTACAATCCGAGTTTAAATCTTGGACAATCCTACCATGTCAATTAATTTGCCTCGTGGAACTAGAATATAGCTGTCCAAATATTGTTGTCAGTTGAAAGTATTTGCAACACGTGAAGGAACGACAGTCCGCTGTTGCTAATTAAACGCAGATTTTTTTTTCAATTTCCAGTTGGATTTAGAATATGGTTCTATGGTGTAATGGTTAGCACTCTGGACTTTGAATCCAGTGATCCGAGTTCAAATCTCTGTAGAACCTTCCTATTTTTTTGTGCTGAATTATTCACATGGCCAACCAATAATCTCATAATCTGCTGTTTATCCGGTGTACTAATGACAGGAAAATCGGAACTCTACAATTATTACTCTGTATGGGGTTCTATGGTGTAATGGTTAGCACTCAGGACTCTGAATCCTGCGATCCGAGTTCAAATCTCGGTAGGACCTACCTTGATTTTGCAGTGACACACTCCTCCCCTGTCAACTTTAAAATAGTTGTGCGTGAAAGAAACAAGTGGGTGGGAGTCGATAAGCACTCTTGTTACGCACGAATGGTTAGCCTACGGTAAATGCATACTATGAGTCCCTGGTACGTTTTTTAATTGAAAACTTGCTGCCCCACAAAGAACTGACAATGTTTCATATTTTGTTCACACTCATCACTTCATTCGTGTTGGAAATATGTGGATTTCCAAGTGGATGCATGGTAGGGTAGCCCAGTTGATACCGTTTCTGGCCAGAAAATATTTGATATTTTTTTCCGGTGAACCAAGGACAGTAAAATCTGAACCCGTCACAGAGTATTGAGTTCTATGCTGTAAAGGTTATCACTCAGGACTCTGAATCCTACAATCCGAGTTTAAATCTTGGACGATCCTACCATGTCAATTAATTTGCCTCGTGGAACTAGAATATAGCTGTCCAAATATTGTTGTCAGTTGAAAGTATTTGCAACACGTGAAGGAACGACAGTCCGCTGTTGCAAATTAAACGCAGATTTTTTTTTTCAATTTCCATTTGGATTTATAATATGGTTCTATGGTGTAATGGTTAGCACTCTGGACTTTGAATCCAGTGATCCGAGTTCAAATCTCGGTAGAACCTTCCTGTTTTTTGTGCTGAATTATTCACATGGCCAACCAATAATCTCATAATCTGCTGTTTATCCGCTGTACTAAGGACAGGAAAATCGGAACTCTACAATAATTACTCTGTATGAGGTTCTATGGTGTAATGGTTAGCACTCAGGACTCTGAATCCTGCGATCCGAGTTCAAATCTCGGTAGGACCTTCCATGATTTTGCAGTGACACACTCCTCCCCTGTCAACTTTAAAATAGTTGTGCGTGAAAGAAACAAGTGGGTGGGAGTCGATAAGCACTCTTGTTACGCACAAATGGTTAGCCTACGGTAAATGCATACTATGAGTCCCTGGTACGTTTTTAATTGAAAACTTGCTGCCCCACAAAGAACTGACAATGTTTCATATTTTGTTCACACTCGTCACTTCATTCGTGTTGGAAATATGTGGATTTCCAAGTGGATGCATGGTAGGGTAGCCCAGTTGATACCGTTTCTGGCCAGAAAATATTTGATCTGTTTTTCCGGTGAACCAAGGACAGTAAAATCTGAACCCGTCACAGAGTATTGAGTACAGGGTTCTATGCTGTAAAGGTTATCACTCAGGACTCTGAATCCTACAATCCGAGTTTAAATCTTGGACGATCCTACCATGTCAATTAATTTGCCTCGTGGAACTAGAATATAGCTGTCCAAATATTGTTGTCAGTTGAAAGTATTTGCAACACGTGAAGGAACGACAGTCCGCTGTTGCAAATTAAACGCAGATTTTTTTTTTTCAATTTCCATTTGGATTTAGAATATGGTTCTATGGTGTAATGTTTAGCACTCTGGACTTTGAATCCAGTGATCCGAGTTCAAATCTCGGTAGAACCTTCCTGTTTTTTTGTGCTGAATTATTCACATGGCCAACCAATAATCTCATAATCTGCTGTTTATCCGGTGTAAAAATGACAGGAAAATTGGAACTCTACACTTATTACTCTGTAAGGGGTTCTATGCTGTAAAGGTTATCACTCAGGACTCTGAATCCTACAATCCGAGTTTAAATCTTGGATGATCCTACCATGTCAATTAATTTGCCTCGTGGAACTAGAATATAGCTGTCCAAATATTGTTGTCAGTTGAAAGTATTTGCAACACGTGAAGAAACGACAGTCCGCTGTTGCAAATTAAACGCAGATTTTTTTTTTCAATTTCCATTTGGACTTATAATATGGTTCTATGGTGTAATGGTTAGCACTCTGGACTTTGAATCCAGTGATCCGAGTTCAAATCTCGGTAGAACCTTCCTGTTTTTTTGTGCTGAATTATTCACATGGCCAACCAATAATCTCATAATCTGCTGTTTATCCGCTGTACTAAGGACAGGAAAATCGGAACTCTACAATAATTACTCTGTATGAGGTTCTATGGTGTAATGGTTAGCACTCTGGACTTTGAATCCAGTGATCCGAGTTCAAATCTCGTTAGAACCTTCCTGTTTTTTTGTGCTGAATTATTCACATGGCCAACCAATAATCTCATAATCTGCTGTTTATCCGGTGTACAAATAACAGGAATATCAGAACTCTACAATAATTACTCTGTATGGGGTTCTATGGTGTAATGGTTAGCACTCAGGACTCTGAATCCTGCGATCTGAGTTCAAATCTCGGTAGGACCTACCTTGATTTTGCAGTGACACACTCCTTCCCTGTCAACTTTAAAATAGTTGTGCGTGAAAGAAACAAGTGGGTGGGAGTCTATAAGCACTCTTGTTACGCACGAATGGCTAGCCTACGGTAAATGCATACTATGAGTCCCTGGTACGTTTTTTAATTGAAAACTTGCTGCCCCACAAAGAACTGACAATGTTTCATATTTTGTTCACACTCATCACATCATTCGTGTTGGAAATATGTGGATTTCCAAGTGGATGCATGGTAGGGTAGCCCAGTTGATACCGTTTCTGGCCAGAAAATATTTGATCTGTTTTTCCGGTGAACCAAGGACAGTAAAATCTGAACCCGTCACAGAGTATTGAGTTCTATGCTGTAAAGGTTATCACTCAGGACTCTGAATCCTACAATCCGAGTTTAAATCTTGGACAATCCTACCATGTCAATTAATTTGCCTCGTGGAACTAGAATATAGCTGTCCAAATATTGTTGTCAGTTGAAAGTATTTGCAACACGTGAAGGAACGACAGTCCGCTGTTGCTAATTAAACGCAGATTTTTTTTTCAATTTCCAGTTGGATTTAGAGTATGGTTCTATGGTGTAATGGTTAGCACTCTGGACTTTGAATCCAGTGATCCGAGTTCAAATCTCTGTAGAACCTTCCTGTTTTTTTGTGCTGAATTATTCACATGGCCAACCAATAATCTCATAATCTGCTGTTTATCCGGTGTACTAATGACAGGAAAATCGGAACTCTACAATTATTACTCTGTATGGGGTTCTATGGTGTAATGGTTAGCACTCAGGACTCTGAATCCTGCGATCCGAGTTCAAATCTCGGTAGGACCTACCTTGCTTTTGCAATGACACACTCCTCCCCTGTCAACTTTAAAATAGTTGTGCGTGAAAGAAACAAGTGGGTGGGAGTCGATAAGCACTCTTGTTACGCACGAATGGCTAGCCTACGGTAAATGCATACTATGAGTCCCTGGTACGTTTTTTAATTGAAAACTTGCTGCCCCACAAAGAACTGACAATGTTTCATATTTTGTTCACACTCATCACATCATTCGTGTTGGAAATATGTGGATTTCCAAGTGGATGCATGGTAGGGTAGCCCAGTTGATACCGTTTCTGGCCAGAAAATATTTGATCTGTTTTTCCGGTGAACCAAGGACAGTAAAATCTGAACCCGTCACAGAGTATTGAGTACAGGGTTCTATGCTGTAAAGGTTATCACTCAGGACTCTGAATCCTACAATCCGAGTTTAAATCTTGGACAATCCTACCATGTCAATTAATTTGCCTCGTGGAACTAGAATATAGCTGTCCAAATATTGTTGTCAGTTGAAAGTATTTGCAACACGTGAAGGAACGACAGTCCGCTGTTGCAAATTAAACGCAGAATTTTTTTTTTTCAATTTCCAGTTGGATTTAGAATATGGTTCTATGGTGTAATGGTTAGCACTCTGGACTTTGAATCCAGTGATCCGAGTTCAAATCTCGGTAGAACCTTCCTGTTTTTTTGTGCTGAATTATTCACATGGCCAACCAATAATCTCATAATCTGCTGTTTATCCGGTGTACAAATGACAGGAAAATCGGAACTCTACAATTATTACTCTGTATGGGGTTCTATGGTGTAATGGTTAGCACTCAGGACTCTGAATCCTGCGATCCGAGTTCAAATCTCGGTAGGACCTACCTTGATTTTGCAGTGACACACTCCTCCCCTGTCAACTTTAAAATAGTTGTGCGTGAAAGAAACAAGTGGGTGGGAGTCGATAAGCACTCTTGTTACGCACGAATGCCTAGCCTACGGTAAATGCATACTATGAGTCCCTGGTACGTTTTTTAATTGAAAACTTGCTGCCCCACAAAGAACTGACAATGTTTCATATTTTGTTCACACTCATCACTTCATTCGTGTTGGAAATATGTGGATTTCCAAGTGGATGCATGGTAGGGTAGCCCAGTTGATACCGTTTCTGGCCAGAAAATATTTGATCTGTTTTTCCGGTGAACCAAGGACAGTAAAATCTGAACCCGTCACAGAGTATTGAGTACAGGGTTCTATGCTGTAAAGGTTATCACTCAGGACTCTGAATCCTACAATCCGAGTTTAAATCTTGGACAATCCTACCATGTCAATTAATTTGCCTCGTGGAACTAGAATATAGCTGTCCAAATATTGTTGTCAGTTGAAAGTATTTGCAACACGTGAAGGAACGACAGTCCGCTGTTGCAAATTAAACGCAGATTTTTTTTTTTCAATTTCCATTTGGATTTAGAATATGGTTCTATGGTGTAATGTTTAGCACTCTGGACTTTGAATCCAGTGATCCGAGTTCAAATCTCGGTAGAACCTTCCTTTTTTTTTGTGCTGAATTATTCACATGGCCAACCAATAATCTCATAATCTGCTGTTTATCCGGTGTACAAATGACAGGAAAATTGGAACTCTACAATATTACTCTGTATGGGGTTCTATGGTGTAATGGTTAGCACTCAGGACTCTGAATCCTGCGATCCGAGTTCAAATCTCGGTAGGACCTACCTTGATTTTGCAGTGACACACTCCTCCCCTGTCAACTTTAAAATAGTTGTGCGTGAAAGAAACAAGTGGGTGGGAGTCGATAAGCACTCTTGTTACGCACGAATGCCTAGCCTACGGTAAATGCATACTATGAGTCCCTGGTACGTTTTTTAATTGAAAACTTGCTGCCCCACAAAGAACTGACAATGTTTCATATTTTGTTCACACTCATCACATCATTCGTGTTGGAAATATGTGGATTTCCAAGTGGATGCATGGTAGGGTAGCCCAGTTGATACCGTTTCTGGCCAGAAAATATTTGATCTGTTTTTCCGGTGAACCAAGGACAGTAAAATCTGAACCCGTCACAGAGTATTGAGTACAGGGTTCTATGCTGTAAAGGTTATCACTCAGGACTCTGAATCCTACAATCCGAGTTTAAATCTTGGACAATCCTACCATGTCAATTAATTTGCCTCGTGGAACTAGAATATAGCTGTCCAAATATTGTTGTCAGTTGAAAGTATTTGCAACACGTGAAGGAACGACAGTCCGCTGTTGCAAATTAAACGCAGATTTTTTTTTCAATTTCCATTTGGATTTAGAATATGGTTCTATGGTGTAATGGTTAGCACTCTGGACTTTGAATCCAGTGATCCGAGTTCAAATCTCGGTAGAACCTTCCTGTTTTTTTGTGCTGAATTATTCACATGGCCAACCAATAATCTCATAATCTGCTGTTTATCCGGTGTACAAATGACAGGAAAATTGGAACTCTACAATATTACTCTGTATGGGGTTCTATGGTGTAATGGTTAGCACTCAGGACTCTGAATCCTGCGATCTGAGTTCAAATCTCGGTAGGACCTACCTTGTTTTGCAGTGACACACTCCTCCCCTGTCAACTTTAAAATAGTTGTGCGTGAAAGAAACAAGTGGGTGGGAGTCGATAAGCACTCTTGTTACGCACGAATGCCTAGCCTACGGTAAATGCATACTATGAGTCCCTGGTACGTTTTTTAATTGAAAACTTGCTGCCCCACAAAGAACTGACAATGTTTCATATTTTGTTCACACTCATCACTTCATTCGTGTTGGAAATATGTGGATTTCCAAGTGGATGCATGGTAGGGTAGCCCAGTTGATACCGTTTCTGGCCAGAAAATATTTGATCTGTTTTTCCGGTGAACCAAGGACAGTAAAATCTGAACCCGTCACAGAGTATTGAGTTCTATGCTGTAAAGGTTATCACTCAGGACTCTGAATCCTACAATCCGAGTTTAAATCTTGGACGATCCTACCATGTCAATTAATTTGCCTCGTGGAACTGAATATAGCTGTCCAAATATTGTTGTCAGTTGAAAGTATTTGCAACACGTGAAGGAACGACAGTCCGCTGTTGCAAATTAAACGCAGATTTTTTTTTCAATTTCCATTTGGACTTATAATATGGTTCTATGGTGTAATGGTTAGCACTCTGGACTTTGAATCCAGTGATCCGAGTTCAAATCTCGGTAGAACCTTCCTGTTTTTTTGTGCTGAATTATTCACATGGCCAACCAATAATCTCATAATCTGCTGTTTATCCGGTGTAAAATGACAGGAAAATTGGAACTCTACACTTATTACTCTGTATGGGGTTCTATGCTGTAAAGGTTATCACTCAGGACTCTGAATCCTACAATCCGAGTTTAAATCTTGGACGATCCTACCATGTCAATTAATTTGCCTCGTGGAACTAGAATATAGCTGTCCAAATATTGTTGTCAGTTGAAAGTATTTGCAACACGTGAAGGAACGACAGTCCGCTGTTGCAAATTAAACGCAGATTTCAATTTCCATTTGATTTATAATATGGTTCTATGGTGTAATGGTTAGCACTCTGGACTTTGAATCCAGTGATCCGAGTTCAAATCTCGGTAGAACCTTCCTGTTTTTTTGTGCTGAATTATTCACATGGCCAACCAATAATCTCATAATCTGCTGTTTATCCGGTGTACAAATGACAGGAAAATCGGAACTCTACAATAATTACTCTGTATGGGGTTCTATGGTGTAATGGTTAGCACTCAGGACTCTGAATCCTGCGATCCGAGTTCAAATCTCGGTAGGACCTACCTTGATTTTGCAGTGACACACTCCTCCCCTGTCAACTTTAAAATAGTTGTGCGTGAAAGAAACAAGTGGGTGGGAGTCGATAAGCACTCTTGTTACGCACGAATGGTTAGCCTACGGTAAATGCATACTATGAGTCCCTGGTACGTTTTTTAATTGAAAACTTGCTGCCCCACAAAGAACTGACAATGTTTCATATTTTGTTCACACTCATCACTTCATTCGTGTTGGAAATATGTGGATTTCCAAGTGGATGCATGGTAGGGTAGCCCAGTTGATACCGTTTCTGGCCAGAAAATATTTGATCTGTTTTTCCGGTGAACCAAGGACAGTAAAATCTGAACCCGTCACAGAGTATTGAGTACAGGGTTCTATGCTGTAAAGGTTATCACTCAGGACTCTGAATCCTACAATCCGAGTTTAAATCTTGGACAATCCTACCATGTCAATTAATTTGCCTCGTGGAACTAGAATATAGCTGTCCAAATATTGTTGTCAGTTGAAAGTATTTGCAACACGTGAAGGAACGACAGTCCGCTGTTGCAAATTAAACGCAGATTTTTTTTTTTTCAATTTCCATTTGGATTTAGAATATGGTTCTATGGTGTAATGGTTAGCACTCTGGACTTTGAATCCAGTGATCCGAGTTCAAATCTCGGTAGAACCTTCCTGTTTTTTTTGTGCTGAATTATTCACATGGCCAACCAATAATCTCATAATCTCCTGTTTATCCATGTACAAATGACAGGAATATCGGAACTCTACAATAATTACTCTGTATGGGGTTCTATGGTGTAATGGTTAGCACTCAGGACTCTGAATCCTGCGATCCGAGTTCAAATCTCGGTAGGACCTACCTTGATTTTGCAGTGACACACTCCTCCCCTGTCAACTTTAAAATAGTTGTGCGTGAAAGAAACAAGTGGGTGGGAGTCGATAAGCACTCTTGTTACGCACGAATGGTTAGCCTACGGTAAATGCATACTATGAGTCCCTGGTACGTTTTTTAATTGAAAACTTGCTGCCCCACAAAGAACTGACAATGTTTCATATTTTGTTCACACTCATCACTTCATTCGTGTTGGAAATATGTGGATTTCCAAGTGGATGCATGGTAGGGTAGCCCAGTTGATACCGTTTCTGGCCAGAAAATATTTGATCTGTTTTTCCGGTGAACCAAGGACAGTAAAATCTGAACCCGTCACAGAGTATTGAGTACAGGGTTCTATGCTGTAAAGGTTATCACTCAGGACTCTGAATCCTACAATCCGAGTTTAAATCTTGGACAATCCTACCATGTCAATTAATTTGCCTCGTGGAACTAGAATATAGCTGTCCAAATATTGTTGTCAGTTGAAAGTATTTGCAACACGTGAAGGAACGACAGTCCGCTGTTGCTAATTAAACGCAGATTTTTTTTTCAATTTCCAGTTGGATTTAATATGGTTCTATGGTGTAATGGTTAGCACTCTGGACTTTGAATCCAGTGATCCGAGTTCAAATCTCGGTAGAACCTTCCTGTTTTTTTGTGCTGAATTATTCACATGGCCAACCAATAATCTCATAATCTGCTGTTTTGTTTCGGAACTCTACAATAATTATATGGTTCTATGGTGTAATGGTTAGCACTCTGGACTTTGAATCCAGTGATCCGAGTTCAAATCTCGGTAGAACCTTCCTGTTTTTTTGTGCTGAATTATTCACATGGCCAACCAATAATCTCATAATCTGCTGTTTATCCGGTGTACAAATGACAGGAATATCGGAACTCTACAATAATTACTCTGTATGGGGTTCTATGGTGTAATGGTTAGCACTCAGGACTCTGAATCCTGCGATCTGAGTTCAAATCTCGGTAGGACCTACCTTGATTTTGCAGTGACACACTCCTCCCTGTCAACTTTAAAATAGTTGTGCGTGAAAGAAACAAGTGGGTGGGAGTCGATAAGCACTCTTGTTACGCACGAATGCCTAGCCTACGGTAAATGCATACTATGAGTCCCTGGTACGTTTTTTAATTGAAAACTTGCTGCCCCACAAAGAACTGACAATGTTTCATATTTTGTTCACACTCATCACATCATTCGTGTTGGAAATATGTGGATTTCCAAGTGGATGCATGGTAGGGTAGCCCAGTTGATACCGTTTCTGGCCAGAAAATATTTGATCTGTTTTTCCGGTGAACCAAGGACAGTAAAATCTGAACCCGTCACAGAGTATTGAGTACAGGGTTCTATGCTGTAAAGGTTATCACTCAGGACTCTGAATCCTACAATCCGAGTTTAAATCTTGGACAATCCTACCATGTCAATTAATTTGCCTCGTGGAACTAGAATATAGCTGTCCAAATATTGTTGTCAGTTGAAAGTATTTGCAACACGTGAAGGAACGACAGTCCGCTGTTGCTAATTAAACGCAGATTTTTTTTTCAATTTCCAGTTGGATTTAGAATATGGTTCTATGGTGTAATGGTTAGCACTCTGGACTTTGAATCCAGTGATCCGAGTTCAAATCTCGGTAGAACCTTCCTGTTTTTTTGTGCTGAATTATTCACATGGCCAACCAATAATCTCATAATCTGCTGTTTATCCGGTGTACTAATGACAGGAAAATCGGAACTCTACAATTAATTACTCTGTATGGGGTTCTATGGTGTAATGGTTAGCACTCAGGACTCTGAATCCTGCGATCCGAGTTCAAATCTCGGTAGGACCTACCTTGATTTTGCAGTGACACACTCCTCCCCTGTCAACTTTAAAATAGTTGTGCGTGAAAGAAACAAGTGGGTGGGAGTCGATAAGCACTCTTGTTACGCACGAATGGCTAGCCTACGGTAAATGCATACTATGAGTCCCTGGTACGTTTTTTAATTGAAAACTTGCTGCCCCACAAAGAACTGACAATGTTTCATATTTTGTTCACACTCATCACATCATTCGTGTTGGAAATATGTGGATTTCCAAGTGGATGCATGGTAGGGTAGCCCAGTTGATACCGTTTCTGGCCAGAAAATATTTGATCTGTTTTTCCGGTGAACCAAGGACAGTAAAATCTGAACCCGTCACAGAGTATTGAGTACAGGGTTCTATGCTGTAAAGGTTATCACTCAGGACTCTGAATCCTACAATCCGAGTTTAAATCTTGGACAATCCTACCATGTCAATTAATTTGCCTCGTGGAACTAGAATATAGCTGTCCAAATATTGTTGTCAGTTGAAAGTATTTGCAACACGTGAAGGAACGACAGTCCGCTGTTGCAAATTAAACGCAGATTTTTTTTTTTCAATTTCCATTTGGATTTAGAATATGGTTCTATGGTGTAATGTTTAGCACTCTGGACTTTGAATCCAGTGATCCGAGTTCAAATCTCGGTAGAACCTTCCTGTTTTTTTGTGCTGAATTATTCACATGGCCAACCAATAATCTCATAATCTGCTGTTTATCCGGTGTAAAAATGACAGGAAAATTGGAACTCTACAATAATTACTCTGTATGGGGTTCTATGGTGTAATGGTTAGCACTCAGGACTCTGAATCCTGCGATCTGAGTTCAAATCTCGGTAGGACCTACCTTGTTTATGCAGTGACACACTCCTCCCCTGTCAACTTTAAAATAGTTGTGCGTGAAAGAAACAAGTGGGTGGGAGTCGATAAGCACTCTTGTTACGCACGAATGCCTAGCCTACGGTAAATGCATACTATGAGTCCCTGGTACGTTTTTTAATTGAAAACTTGCTGCCCCACAAAGAACTGACAATGTTTCATATTTTGTTCACACTCGTCACTTCATTCGTGTTGGAAATATGTGGATTTCCAAGTGGATGCATGGTAGGGTAGCCCAGTTGATACCGTTTCTGGCCAGAAAATATTTGATCTGTTTTTCCGGTGAACCAAGGACAGTAAAATCTGAACCCGTCACAGAGTATTGAGTTCTATGCTGTAAAGGTTATCACTCAGGACTCTGAATCCTACAATCCGAGTTTAAATCTTGGACGATCCTACCATGTCAATTAATTTGCCTCGTGGAACTAGAATATAGCTGTCCAAATATTGTTGTCAGTTGAAAGTATTTGCAACACGTGAAGGAACGACAGTCCGCTGTTGCAAATTAAACGCAGATTTTTTTTTTCAATTTCCATTTGGACTTATAATATGGTTCTATGGTGTAATGGTTAGCACTCTGGACTTTGAATCCAGTGATCCGAGTTCAAATCCCGGTAGAACCTTCCATTTTTTTTGTGCTGAATTATTCACATGGCCAACCTATAATCTCATAATCTGCTGTTTATCCGGTGTACAAATGACAGGAATATCAGAACTCTACAAGAATTACTCTGTATGGGGTTCTATGGTGTAATGGTTAGCACTCAGGACTCTGAATCCTGCGATCCAGTTCAAATCTCGGTAGGACCTACCTTGATTTTGCAGTGACACACTCCTCCCCTGTCAACTTTAAAATAGTTGTGCGTGAAAGAAACAAGTAGGTGGGAGTCGTTAAGCACTCTTGTTACGCACGAATGGTTAGCCTACGGTAAATGCATACTATGAGTCCCTGGTACGTTTTTTAATTGAAAACTTGCTGCCCCACAAAGAACTGACAATGTTTCATATTTTGTTCACACTCATCACTTCATTCGTGTTGGAAATATGTGGATTTCCAAGTGGATGCATGGTAGGGTAGCCCAGTTGATACCGTTTCTGGCCAGAAAATATTTGATCTGTTTTTCCGGTGAACCAAGGACAGTAAAATCTGAACCCGTCACAGAGTATTGAGTTCTATGCTGTAAAGGTTATCACTCAGGACTCTGAATCCTACAATCCGAGTTTAAATCTTGGACGATCCTACCATGTCAATTAATTTGCCTCGTGGAACTAGAATATAGCTGTCCAAATATTGTTGTCAGTTGAAAGTATTTGCAACACGTGAAGAAACGACAGTCCGCTGTTGCAAATTAAACGCAGATTTTTTTTTTCAATTTCCATTTGGACTTATAATATGGTTCTATGGTGTAATGGTTAGCACTCTGGACTTTGAATCCAGTGATCCGAGTTCAAATCTCTGTAGAACCTTCCTGTTTTTTTGTGCTGAATTATTCACATGGCCAACCAATAATCTCATAATCTGCTGTTTATCCGGTGTACAAATGACAGGAATATCGGAACTCTACAAGAATTACTCTGTATGGGGTTCTATGGTGTAATGGTTAGCACTCAGGACTCTGAATCCTGCGATCCAGTTCAAATCTCGGTAGGACCTACCTTGATTTTGCAGTGACACACTCCTCCCCTGTCAACTTTAAAATAGTTGTGCGTGAAAGAAACAAGTAGGTGGGAGTCGATAAGCACTCTTGTTACGCACGAATGGTTAGCCTACGGTAAATGCATACTATGAGTCCCTGGTACGTTTTTTAATTGAAAACTTGCTGCCCCACAAAGAACTGACAATGTTTCATATTTTGTTCACACTCATCACTTCATTCGTGTTGGAAATATGTGGATTTCCAAGTGGATGCATGGTAGGGTAGCCCAGTTGATACCGTTTCTGGCCAGAAAATATTTGATCTGTTTTTCCGGTGAACCAAGGACAGTAAAATCTGAACCCGTCACAGAGTATTGAGTACAGGGTTCTATGCTGTAAAGGTTATCACTCAGGACTCTGAATCCTACAATCCGAGTTTAAATCTTGGACAATCCTACCATGTCAATTAATTTGCCTCGTGGAACTAGAATATAGCTGTCCAAATATTGTTGTCAGTTGAAAGTATTTGCAACACGTGAAGGAACGACAGTCCGCTGTTGCAAATTAAACGCAGATTTTTTTTTCAATTTCCATTTGGATTTAGAATATGGTTCTATGGTGTAATGGTTAGCACTCTGGACTTTGAATCCAGTGATCCGAGTTCAAATCTCGGTAGAACCTTCCTGTTTTTTTGTGCTGAATTATTCACATGGCCAACCAATAATCTCATAATCTGCTGTTTATCCGGTGTACAAATGACAGGAATATCGGAACTCTACAATAATTACTCTGTATGGGGTTCTATGGTGTAATGGTTAGCACTCAGGACTCTGAATCCTGCGATCCGAGTTCAAATCTCGGTAGGACCTACCTTGATTTTGCAGTGACACACTCCTCCCTGTCAACTTTAAAATAGTTGTGCGTGAAAGAAACAAGTGGGTGGGAGTCGATAAGCACTCTTGTTACGCACAAATGGTTAGCCTACGGTAAATG
This sequence comes from Oncorhynchus gorbuscha, assembly GCF_021184085.1. NCBI lineage: Eukaryota > Metazoa > Chordata > Actinopteri > Salmoniformes > Salmonidae > Oncorhynchus > Oncorhynchus gorbuscha. Next base: position 67,837 of record NW_025746776.1, read on the forward strand.
CATACTATGAGTCCCTGGTACGTTTTTTAATTGAAAACTTGCTGCCCCACAAAGAACTGACAATGTTTCATATTTTGTTCACACTCGTCACTTCATTCGTGTTGGAAATATGTGGATTTCCAAGTGGATGCATGGTAGGGTAGCCCAGTTGATACCGTTTCTGGCCAGAAAATATTTGATCTGTTTTTCCGGTGAACCAAGGACAGTAAAATCTGAACCCGTCACAGAGTATTGAGGGTTCTATGCTGTAAAGGTTATCACTCAGGACTCTGAATCCTACAATCCGAGTTTAAATCTTGGACGATCCTACCATGTCAATTAATTTGCCTCGTGGAACTAGAATATAGCTGTCCAAATATTGTTGTCAGTTGAAAGTATTTGCAACACGTGAAGGAACGACAGTCCGCTGTTGCAAATTAAACGCAGATTTTTTTTTTCAATTTCCATTTGGATTTATAATATGGTTCTATGGTGTAATGGTTAGCACTCTGGACTTTGAATCCAGTGATCCGAGTTCAAATCTCGGTAGAACCTTCCTGTTTTTTTGTGCTGAATTATTCACATGGCCAACCAATAATCTCATAATCTGCTGTTTATCCGCTGTACTAAGGACAGGAAAATCGGAACTCTACAATAATTACTCTGTATGAGGTTCTATGGTGTAATGGTTAGCACTCAGGACTCTGAATCCTGCGATCTGAGTTCAAATCTCGGTAGGACCTTCCATGATTTTGCAGTGACACACTCCTCCCCTGTCAACTTTAAAATAGTTGTGCGTGAAAGAAACAAGTGGGTGGGAGTCGATAAGCACTCTTGTTACGCACAAATGGTTAGCCTACGGTAAATGCATACTATGAGTCCCTGGTACGTTTTTTAATTGAAAACTTGCTGCCCCACAAAGAACTGACAATGTTTCATATTTTGTTCACACTCGTCACTTCATTCGTGTTGGAAATATGTGGATTTCCAAGTGGATGCATGGTAGGGTAGCCCAGTTGATACCGTTTCTGGCCAGAAAATATTTGATCTGTTTTTCCGGTGAACCAAGGACAGTAAAATCTGAACCCGTCACAGAGTATTGAGTACAGGGTTCTATGCTGTAAAGGTTATCACTCAGGACTCTGAATCCTACAATCCGAGTTTAAATCTTGGACGATCCTACCATGTCAATTAATTTGCCTCGTGGAACTAGAATATAGCTGTCCAAATATTGTTGTCAGTTGAAAGTATTTGCAACACGTGAAGGAACGACAGTCCGCTGTTGCAAATTAAACGCAGATTTTTTTTTTTCAATTTCCATTTGGATTTAGAATATGGTTCTATGGTGTAATGTTTAGCACTCTGGACTTTGAATCCAGTGATCCGAGTTCAAATCTCGGTAGAACCTTCCTGTTTTTTTGTGCTGAATTATTCACATGGCCAACCAATAATCTCATAATCTGCTGTTTATCCGGTGTAAAAATGACAGGAAAATTGGAACTCTACACTTATTACTCTGTAAGGGGTTCTATGGTGTAATGGTTAGCACTCAGGACTCTGAATCCTGCGATCCGAGTTCAAATCTCGGTAGGACCTACCTTGTTTATGCAGTGACACACTCCTCCCCTGTCAACTTTAAAAAAGTTGTGCGTGAAAGAAACAAGTGGGTGGGAGTCGATAAGCACTCTTGTTACGCACGAATGCCTAGCCTACGGTAAATGCATACTATGAGTCCCTGGTACGTTTTTTAATTGAAAACTTGCTGCCCCACAAAGAACTGACAATGTTTCATATTTTGTTCACACTCATCACTTCATTCGTGTTGGAAATATGTGGATTTCCAAGTGGATGCATGGTAGGGTAGCCCAGTTGATACCGTTTCTGGCCAGAAAATATTTGATCTGTTTTTCCGGTGAACCAAGGACAGTAAAATCTGAACCCGTCACAGAGTATTGAGTACAGGGTTCTATGCTGTAAAGGTTATCACTCAGGACTCTGAATCCTACAATCCGAGTTTAAATCTTGGACGATCCTACCATGTCAATTAATTTGCCTCGTGGAACTAGAATATAGCTGTCCAAATATTGTTGTCAGTTGAAAGTATTTGCAACACGTGAAGGAACGACAGTCCGCTGTTGCAAATTAAACGCAGATTTTTTTTTTCAATTTCCATTTGGATTTAGAATATGGTTCTATGGTGTAATGGTTAGCACTCTGGACTTTGAATCCAGTGATCCGAGTTCAAATCTCGGTAGAACCTTCCTGTTTTTTTGTGCTGAATTATTCACATGGCCAACCAATAATCTCATAATCTGCTGTTTATCCGGTGTACAAATGACAGGAAAATCGGAACTCTACAATAATTACTCTGTATGGGGTTCTATGGTGTAATGGTTAGCACTCAGGACTCTGAATCCTGCGATCTGAGTTCAAATCTCGGTAGGACCTACCTTGCTTTTGCAATGACACACTCCTCCCCTGTCAACTTTAAAATAGTTGTGCGTGAAAGAAACAAGTGGGTTGGAGTCGATAAGCACTCTTGTTACGCACGAATGGCTAGCCTACGGTAAATGCATACTATGAGTCCCTGGTACGTTTTTTAATTGAAAACTTGCTGCCCCACAAAGAACTGACAATGTTTCATATTTTGTTCACACTCATCACTTCATTCGTGTTGGAAATATGTGGATTTCCAAGTGGATGCATGGTAGGGTAGCCCAGTTGATACCGTTTCTGGCCAGAAAATATTTGATCTGTTTTTCCGGTGAACCAAGGACAGTAAAATCTGAACCCGTCACAGAGTATTGAGTACAGGGTTCTATGCTGTAAAGGTTATCACTCAGGACTCTGAATCCTACAATCCGAGTTTAAATCTTGGACGATCCTACCATGTCAATTAATTTGCCTCGTGGAACTAGAATATAGCTGTCCAAATATTGTTGTCAGTTGAAAGTATTTGCAACACGTGAAGGAACGACAGTCCGCTGTTGCAAATTAAACGCAGATTTTTTTTTCAATTTCCATTTGGATTTATAATATGGTTCTATGGTGTAATGGTTAGCACTCTGGACTTTGAATCCAGTGATCCGAGTTCAAATCTCGGTAGAACCTTCCTGTTTTTTTGTGCTGAATTATTCACATGGCCAACCAATAATCTCATAATCTGCTGTTTATCCGCTGTACTAAGGACAGGAAAATCGGAACTCTACAATAATTACTCTGTATGAGGTTCTATGGTGTAATGGTTAGCACTCAGGACTCTGAATCCTGCGATCCGAGTTCAAATCTCGGTAGGACCTTCCATGATTTTGCAGTGACACACTCCTCCCCTGTCAACTTTAAAATAGTTGTGCGTGAAAGAAACAAGTGGGTGGGAGTCGATAAGCACTCTTGTTACGCACAAATGGTTAGCCTACGGTAAATGCATACTATGAGTCCCTGGTACGTTTTTTAATTGAAAACTTGCTGCCCCACAAAGAACTGACAATGTTTCATATTTTGTTCACACTCGTCACTTCATTCGTGTTGGAAATATGTGGATTTCCAAGTGGATGCATGGTAGGGTAGCCCAGTTGATACCGTTTCTGGCCAGAAAATATTTGATCTGTTTTTCCGGTGAACCAAGGACAGTAAAATCTGAACCCGTCACAGAGTATTGAGTACAGGGTTCTATGCTGTAAAGGTTATCACTCAGGACTCTGAATCCTACAATCCGAGTTTAAATCTTGGACGATCCTACCATGTCAATTAATTTGCCTCGTGGAACTAGAATATAGCTGTCCAAATATTGTTGTCAGTTGAAAGTATTTGCAACACGTGAAGGAACGACAGTCCGCTGTTGCAAATTAAACGCAGATTTTTTTTTTCAATTTCCATTTGGATTTAGAATATGGTTCTATGGTGTAATGTTTAGCACTCTGGACTTTGAATCCAGTGATCCGAGTTCAAATCTCGGTAGAACCTTCCTGTTTTTTTGTGCTGAATTATTCACATGGCCAACCAATAATCTCATAATCTGCTGTTTATCCGGTGTAAAATGACAGGAAAATGGAACTCTACACTTATTACTCTGTAAGGGGTTCTATGGTGTAATGGTTAGCACTCAGGACTCTGAATCCTGCGATCCGAGTTCAAATCTCGGTAGGACCTACCTTGTTTATGCAGTGACACACTCCTCCCCTGTCAACTTTAAAAAAGTTGTGCGTGAAAGAAACAAGTGGGTGGGAGTCGATAAGCACTCTTGTTACGCACGAATGCCTAGCCTACGGTAAATGCATACTATGAGTCCCTGGTACGTTTTTTAATTGAAAACTTGCTGCCCCACAAAGAACTGACAATGTTTCATATTTTGTTCACACTCGTCACTTCATTCGTGTTGGAAATATGTGGATTTCCAAGTGGATGCATGGTAGGGTAGCCCAGTTGATACCGTTTCTGGCCAGAAAATATTTGATATTTTTTTCCGGTGAACCAAGGACAGTAAAATCTGAACCCGTCACAGAGTATTGAGAGTTCTATGCTGTAAAGGTTATCACTCAGGACTCTGAATCCTACAATCCGAGTTTAAATCTTGGACGATCCTACCATGTCAATTAATTTGCCTCGTGGAACTAGAATATAGCTGTCCAAATATTGTTGTCAGTTGAAAGTATTTGCAACACGTGAAGGAACGACAGTCCGCTGTTGCAAATTAAACGCAGATTTTTTTTTCAATTTCCATTTGGATTTAGAATATGGTTCTATGGTGTAATGGTTAGCACTCTGGACTTTGAATCCAGTGATCCGAGTTCAAATCTCGGTAGAACCTTCCTGTTTTTTTGTGCTGAATTATTCACATGGCCAACCAATAATCTCATAATCTGCTGTTTATCCGGTGTACTAAGGACAGGAAAATCGGAACTCTACAATAATTACTCTGTATGAGGTTCTATGGTGTAATGGTTAGCACTCAGGACTCTGAATCCTGCAATCCGAGTTCAAATCTCGGTAGGACCTTCCATGATTTTGCAGTGACACACTCCTCCCATGTCAACTTTAAAATAGTTGTGCGTGAAAGAAACAAGTGGGTGGGAGTCGATAAGCACTCTTGTTACGCACAAATGGTTAGCCTACGGTAAATGCATACTATGAGTCCCTGGTACGTTTTTTAATTGAAAACTTGCTGCCCCACAAAGAACTGACAATGTTTCATATTTTGTTCACACTCGTCACTTACATTTACATTACATTTAAGTCATTTAGCAGACGCTCTTATCCAGAGCGACTTACAAATTGGTGCATTCACCTTATGACATCCAGTGGGACAGTCACTTAACAATAGTGCATCTAAAACTTAGGGGGGGTGGGGTGAGAGGGATTACTTAACCTATCCTAGGTATTCCTTAAAGAGGTGGGGTTTCAGGTGTCTCCGGAAGGTGGTGATTGACTCCGCTGTCCTGGCGTCGTGAGGGAGTTTGTTCCACCATTGGGGGGCCAGGGCAGCGAACAGTTTTGACTGGGCTGAGCGGGAGCTGTACTTCCTCAGTGGTAGGGAGGCGAGCAGGCCAGAGGTGGATGAACCGTGATGGCGAGATCATGGAACGGGCAGTCCTTCCCCGGGAGGAAGAGCAGCTCCGTCTTGCCGAGGTTCAGCTTGAGGTGGTGATCCGTCATCCACACTGATATGTCTGCCAGACATGCAGAGATGCGGTCGCCACCTGGTCATCAGAAGGGGGAAAGGAGAAGATTAATTGTGTTCGTCTGCATAGCAATGATAAGAGAGACCATGTGAGATTATGACAGAGCCAAGTGACTTGGTGTATAGCGAGAATAGGAGAGGGCCAAGAACAGAGCCCTGGGGGACACCAGTGGTGAGAGCGCGTGGTGAGGAGACAGATTCTCGCCACGCCACCTGGTAGGAGCGACCTGTCAGGTAGGACGCAATCCAAGCGTGGGCCGCGCCGGAGATGCCCAACTCGGAGAGGGTGGAGAGGAGGATCTGATGGTTCACAGTTCGAAGGCAGCCGATAGATCTAGAAGGATGAGAGCAGAGGAGAGAGAGTTAGCTTTAGCAGTGCGGAGCGCCTCCGTGATACAGAGGAGAGCAGTCTCAGTTGAATGACTAGTCTTGAAACCTGACTGATTTGGATCAAGAAGGTCATTCAGAGAGAGATAGCGGGAGAGCTGGCCAAGGACGGCACGTTCAAGAGTTTTGAGAGAAAAGAAATTGAAGGGATACTGGTCTGTAATTGTTGACATCGGAGGGATCGAGTGTAGGTTTTTTCAGAAGGGGTGCAAGGTCTCAGCACTCAGGACTCTGAATCCTACAATCCGAGTTTAAATCTTGGACGATCCTACCATGTCAATTAATTTGCCTCGTGGAACTAGAATATAGCTGTCCAAATATTGTTGTCAGTTGAAAGTATTTACAACACGTGAAGGAACGACAGTCCGCTGTTGCAAATTAAACGCAGATTTTTTTTTTCAATTTCCATTTGGATTTAGAATATGGTTCTATGGTGTAATGTTTAGCACTCTGGACTTTGAATCCAGTGATCCGAGTTCAAATCTCGGTAGAACCTTCCTGTTTTTTTGTGCTGAATTATTCACATGGCCAACCAATAATCTCATAATCTGCTGTTTATCCGGTGTACTAAGGACAGGAAAATTGGAACTCTACACTTATTACTCTGTAAGTGGTTCTATGGTGTAATGGTTAGCACTCAGGACTCTGAATCCTGCGATCTGAGTTCAAATCTCAGTAGGACCTACCTTGTTTATGCAGTGACACACTCCTCCCCTGTCAACTTTAAAAAAGTTGTGCGTGAAAGAAACAAGTGGGTGGGAGTCGATAAGCACTCTTGTTACGCACAAATGGTTAGCCTACGGTAAATGCATACTATGAGTCCCTGGTACGTTTTTTAATTGAAAACTTGCTGCCCCACAAAGAACTGACAATGTTTCATATTTTGTTCACACTCGTCACTTCATTCGTGTTGGAAATATGTGGATTTCCAAGTGGATGCATGGTAGGGTAGCCCAGTTGATACCGTTTCTGGCCAGAAAATATTTGATCTGTTTTTCCGGTGAACCAAGGACAGTAAAATCTGAACCCGTCACAGAGTATTGAGTACAGGGTTCTATGCTGTAAAGGTTATCACTCAGGACTCTTAATCCTACAATCCGAGTTTAAATCTTGGACGATCCTACCATGTCAATTAATTTGCCTCGTGGAACTAGAATATAGCTGTCCAAATATTGTTGTCAGTTGAAAGTATTTGCAACACGTGAAGGAACGACAGTCCGCTGTTGCAAATTAAACGCAGATTTTTTTTTTTTTCAATTTCCATTTGGATTTAGAATATGGTTCTATGGTGTAATGTTTAGCACTCTGGACTTTGAATCCAGTGATCCGAGTTCAAATCTCGGTAGAACCTTCCTGTTTTTTTGTGCTGAATTATTCACATGGCCAACCAATAATCTCATAATCTGCTGTTTATCCGGTGTACTAAGGACAGGAAAATTGGAACTCTACACTTATTACTCTGTAAGGGGTTCTATGGTGTAATGGTTAGCACTCAGGACTCTGAATCCTGCGATCTGAGTTCAAATCTCGGTAGGACCTACCTTGTTTATGCAGTGACACACTCCTCCCCTGTCAACTTTAAAAAGTTGTGCGTGAAAGAAACAAGTGGGTGGGAGTCGATAAGCACTCTTGTTACGCACAAATGGTTAGCCTACGGTAAATGCATACTATGAGTCCCTGGTACGTTTTTTAATTGAAAACTTGCTGCCCCACAAAGAACTGACAATGTTTCATATTTTGTTCACACTCGTCACTTCATTCGTGTTGGAAATATGTGGATTTCCAAGTGGATGCATGGTAGGGTAGCCCAGTTGATACCGTTTCTGGCCAGAAAATATTTGATCTGTTTTTCCGGTGAACCAAGGACAGTAAAATCTGAACCCGTCACAGAGTATTGAGTACAGGGTTCTATGCTGTAAAGGTTATCACTCAGGACTCTTAATCCTACAATCCGAGTTTAAATCTTGGACGATCCTACCATGTCAATTAATTTGCCTCGTGGAACTAGAATATAGCTGTCCAAATATTGTTGTCAGTTGAAAGTATTTGCAACACGTGAAGGAACGACAGTCCGCTGTTGCAAATTAAACGCAGATTTTTTTTTCAATTTCCATTTGGATTTAGAATATGGTTCTATGGTGTAATGTTTAGCACTCTGGACTTTGAATCCAGTGATCCGAGTTCAAATCTCGGTAGAACCTTCCTGTTTTTTTGTGCTGAATTATTCACATGGCCAACCAATAATCTCATAATCTGCTGTTTATCCGGTGTAAAAATGACAGGAAAATTGGAACTCTACACTTATTACTCTGTAAGGGGTTCTATGCTGTAAAGGTTATCACTCAGGACTCTGAATCCTACAATCCGAGTTTAAATCTTGGACGATCCTACCATGTCAATTAATTTGCCTCGTGGAACTAGAATATAGCTGTCCAAATATTGTTGTCAGTTGAAAGTATTTGCAACACGTGAAGGAACGACAGTCCGCTGTTGCAAATTAAACGCAGATTTTTTTTTTCAATTTCCATTTGGACTTATAATATGGTTCTATGGTGTAATGGTTAGCACTCTGGACTTTGAATCCAGTGATCCGAGTTCAAATCTCGGTAGAACCTTCCTGTTTTTTTGTGCTGAATTATTCACATGGCCAACCAATAATCTCATAATCTGCTGTTTATCCGCTGTACTAAGGACAGGAAAATCGGAACTCTACAATAATTACTCTGTATGAGGTTCTATGGTGTAATGGTTAGCACTCAGGACTCTGAATCCTGCGATCTGAGTTCAAATCTCGGTAGGACCTTCCTTGATTTTGCAGTGACACACTCCTCCCCTGTCAACTTTAAAATAGTTGTGCGTGAAAGAAACAAGTGGGTGGGAGTCGATAAGCACTCTTGTTACGCACAAATGGTTAGCCTACGGTAAATGCATACTATGAGTCCCTGGTACGTTTTTAATTGAAAACTTGCTGCCCCACAAAGAACTGACAATGTTTCATATTTTGTTCACACTCGTCACTTCATTCGTGTTGGAAATATGTGGATTTCCAAGTGGATGCATGGTAGGGTAGCCCAGTTGATACCGTTTCTGGCCAGAAAATATTTGATCTGTTTTTCCGGTGAACCAAGGACAGTAAAATCTGAACCCGTCACAGAGTATTGAGTACAGGGTTCTATGCTGTAAAGGTTATCACTCAGGACTCTTAATCCTACAATCCGAGTTTAAATCTTGGACGATCCTACCATGTCAATTAATTTGCCTCGTGGAACTAGAATATAGCTGTCCAAATATTGTTGTCAGTTGAAAGTATTTGCAACACGTGAAGGAACGACAGTCCGCTGTTGCAAATTAAACGCAGATTTTTTTTTTCAATTTCCATTTGGACTTATAATATGGTTCTATGGTGTAATGTTTAGCACTCTGGACTTTGAATCCAGTGATCCGAGTTCAAATCTCGGTAGAACCTTCCTGTTTTTTTGTGCTGAATTATTCACATGGCCAACCAATAATCTCATAATCTGCTGTTTATCCGCTGTACTAAGGACAGGAAAATCGGAACTCTACAATAATTACTCTGTATGAGGTTCTATGGTGTAATGGTTAGCACTCAGGACTCTGAATCCTGCGATCCGAGTTCAAATCTCGGTAGGACCTACCTTGCTTTTGCAATGACACACTCCTCCCCTGTCAACTTTAAAATAGTTGTGCGTGAAAGAAACAAGTGGGTGGGAGTCGATAAGCACTCTTGTTACGCACAAATGGTTAGCCTACGGTAAATGCATACTATGAGTCCCTGGTACGTTTTTTAATTGAAAACTTGCTGCCCCACAAAGAACTGACAATGTTTCATATTTTGTTCACACTCGTCTTCATTCGTGTTGGAAATATGTGGATTTCCAAGTGGATGCATGGTAGGGTAGCCCAGTTGATACCGTTTCTGGCCAGAAAATATTTGATCTGTTTTTCCGGTGAACCAAGGACAGTAAAATCTGAACCCGTCACAGAGTATTGAGTTCTATGCTGTAAAGGTTATCACTCAGGACTCTGAATCCTACAATCCGAGTTTAAATCTTGGACGATCCTACCATGTCAATTAATTTGCCTCGTGGAACTAGAATATAGCTGTCCAAATATTGTTGTCAGTTGAAAGTATTTGCAACACGTGAAGGAACGACAGTCCGCTGTTGCAAATTAAACGCAGATTTTTTTTTTCAATTTCCATTTGGATTTAGAATATGGTTCTATGGTGTAATGTTTAGCACTCTGGACTTTGAATCCAGTGATCCGAGTTCAAATCTCGGTAGAACCTTCCCTTTTTTGTGCTGAATTATTCACATGGCCAACCAATAATCTCATAATCTGCTGTTTATCCGGTGTACTAAGGACAGGAAAATGGAACTCTACAATAATTACTCTGTAAGAGGTTCTATGGTGTAATGGTTAGCACTCAGGACTCTGAATCCTGCGATCTGAGTTCAAATCTCAGTAGGACCTACCTTGTTTATGCAGTGACACACTCCTCCCCTGTCAACTTTAAAATAGTTGTGCGTGAAAGAAACAAGTGGGTGGGAGTCGATAAGCACTCTTGTTACGCACAAATGGTTAGCCTACGGTAAATGCATACTATGAGTCCCTGGTACGTATTTTAATTGAAAACTTGCTGCCCCACAAAGAACTGACAATGTTTCATATTTTGTTCACACTCGTCACTTCATTCGTGTTGGAAATATGTGGATTTCCAAGTGGATGCATGGTAGGGTAGCCCAGTTGATACCGTTTCTGGCCAGAAAATATTTGATATTTTTTTCCGGTGAACCAAGGACAGTAAAATCTGAACCCGTCACAGAGTATTGAGTACAGGGTTCTATGCTGTAAAGGTTATCACTCAGGACTCTTAATCCTACAATCCGAGTTTAAATCTTGGACGATCCTACCATGTCAATTAATTTGCCTCGTGGAACTAGAATATAGCTGTCCAAATATTGTTGTCAGTTGAAAGTATTTGCAACACGTGAAGGAACGACAGTCCGCTGTTGCAAATTAAACGCAGATTTTTTTTTTCAATTTCCATTTGGATTTATAATATGGTTCTATGGTGTAATGTTTAGCACTCTGGACTTTGAATCCAGTGATCCGAGTTCAAATCTCGGTAGAACCTTCCTGTTTTTTTGTGCTGAATTATTCACATGGCCAACCAATAATCTCATAATCTGCTGTTTATCCGCTGTACTAAGGACAGGAAAATTGGAACTCTACAATAATTACTCTGTATGAGGTTCTATGGTGTAATGGTTAGCACTCAGGACTCTGAATCCTGCGATCTGAGTTCAAATCTCGGTAGGACCTTCCATGATTTTGCAGTACACTCCTCCCCTGTCAACTTTAAAATAGTTGTGCGTGAAAGAAACAAGTGGGTGGGAGTCGATAAGCACTCTTGTTACGCACAAATGGTTAGCCTACGGTAAATGCATACTATGAGTCCCTGGTACGTTTTTTAATTGAAAACTTGCTGCCCCACAAAGAACTGACAATGTTTCATATTTTGTTCACACTCGTCACTTCATTCGTGTTGGAAATATGTGGATTTCCAAGTGGATGCATGGTAGGGTAGCCCAGTTGATACCGTTTCTGGCCAGAAAATATTTGATCTGTTTTTCCGGTGAACCAAGGACAGTAAAATCTGAACCCGTCACAGAGTATTGAGTACAGGGTTCTATGCTGTAAAGGTTATCACTCAGGACTCTTAATCCTACAATCCGAGTTTAAATCTTGGACGATCCTACCATGTCAATTAATTTGCCTCGTGGAACTAGAATATAGCTGTCCAAATATTGTTGTCAGTTGAAAGTATTTGCAACACGTGAAGGAACGACAGTCCGCTGTTGCAAATTAAACGCAGATTTTTTTTTTTCAATTTCCATTTGGATTTAGAATATGGTTCTATGGTGTAATGTTTAGCACTCTGGACTTTGAATCCAGTGATCCGAGTTCAAATCTCGGTAGAACCTTCCTGTTTTTTTGTGCTGAATTATTCACATGGCCAACCAATAATCTCATAATCTGCTGTTTATCCGGTGTAAAAATGACAGGAAAATTGGAACTCTACACTTATTACTCTGTAAGGGTTCTATGGTGTAATGGTTAGCACTCAGGACTCTGAATCCTGCGATCCGAGTTCAAATCTCGGTAGGACCTACCTTGTTTATGCAGTGACACACTCCTCCCCTGTCAACTTTAAAAAAGTTGTGCGTGAAAGAAACAAGTGGGTGGGAGTCGATAAGCACTCTTGTTACGCACGAATGCCTAGCCTACGGTAAATGCATACTATGAGTCCCTGGTACGTATTTTAATTGAAAACTTGCTGCCCCACAAAGAACTGACAATGTTTCATATTTTGTTCACACTCGTCACTTCATTCGTGTTGGAAATATGTGGATTTCCAAGTGGATGCATGGTAGGGTAGCCCAGTTGATACCGTTTCTGGCCAGAAAATATTTGATATTTTTTTCCGGTGAACCAAGGACAGTAAAATCTGAACCCGTCACAGAGTATTGAGTTCTATGCTGTAAAGGTTATCACTCAGGACTCTGAATCCTACAATCCGAGTTTAAATCTTGGACGATCCTACCATGTCAATTAATTTGCCTCGTGGAACTAGAATATAGCTGTCCAAATATTGTTGTCAGTTGAAAGTATTTGCAACACGTGAAGGAACGACAGTCCGCTGTTGCAAATTAAACGCAGATTTTTTTTTCAATTTCCATTTGGACTTATAATATGGTTCTATGGTGTAATGGTTAGCACTCTGGACTTTGAATCCAGTGATCCGAGTTCAAATCTCGGTAGAACCTTCCTGTTTTTTTGTGCTGAATTATTCACATGGCCAACCAATAATCTCATAATCTGCTGTTTATCCGCTGTACTAAGGACAGGAAAATCGGAACTCTACAATAATTACTCTGTATGAGGTTCTATGGTGTAATGGTTAGCACTCAGGACTCTGAATCCTGCGATCTGAGTTCAAATCTCAGTAGGACCTACCTTGTTTATGCAGTGACACACTCCTCCCCTGTCAACTTTAAAATACTTGTGCGTGAAAGAAACAAGTGGGTGGGAGTCGATAAGCACTCTTGTTACTCACGAATGGTTAGCCTACGGTAAATGCATACTATGAGTCCCTGGTACGTTTTTTAATTGAAAACTTGCTGCCCCACAAAGAACTGACAATGTTTCATATTTTGTTCACACTCATCACTTCATTCGTGTTGGAAATATGTGGATTTCCAAGTGGATGCATGGTAGGGTAGCCCAGTTGATACCGTTTCTGGCCAGAAAATATTTGATCTGTTTTTCCGGTGAACCAAGGACAGTAAAATCTGAACCCGTCACAGAGTATTGAGTTCTATGCTGTAAAGGTTATCACTCAGGACTCTGAATCCTACAATCCGAGTTTAAATCTTGGACGATCCTACCATGTCAATTAATTTGCCTCGTGGAACTAGAATATAGCTGTCCAAATATTGTTGTCAGTTGAAAGTATTTGCAACACGTGAAGGAACGACAGTCCGCTGTTGCAAATTAAACGCAGATTTTTTTTTTCAATTTCCATTTGGACTTATAATATGGTTCTATGGTGTAATGGTTAGCACTCTGGACTTTGAATCCAGTGATCCGAGTTCAAATCTCGGTAGAACCTTCCTGTTTTTTTGTGCTGAATTATTCACATGGCCAACCAATAATCTCATAATCTGCTGTTTATCCGCTGTACTAAGGACAGGAAAATCGGAACTCTACAATAATTACTCTGTATGAGGTTCTATGGTGTAATGGTTAGCACTCAGGACTCTGAATCCTGCGATCTGAGTTCAAATCTCGGTAGGACCTTCCATGATTTTGCAGTGACACACTCCTCCCCTGTCAACTTTAAAATAGTTGTGCGTGAAAGAAACAAGTGGGTGGGAGTCGATAAGCACTCTTGTTACGCACAAATGGTTAGCCTACGGTAAATGCATACTATTAGTCCCTGGTACGTTTTTTAATTGAAAACTTGCTGCCCCACAAAGAACTGACAATGTTTCATATTTTGTTCACACTCGTCACTTCATTCGTGTTGGAAATATGTGGATTTCCAAGTGGATGCATGGTAGGGTAGCCCAGTTGATACCGTTTCTGGCCAGAAAATATTTGATCTGTTTTTCCGGTGAACCAAGGACAGTAAAATCTGAACCCGTCACAGAGTATTGAGTACAGGGTTCTATGCTGTAAAGGTTATCACTCAGGACTCTGAATCCTACAATCCGAGTTTAAATCTTGGACGATCCTACCATGTCAATTAATTTGCCTCGTGGAACTAGAATATAGCTGTCCAAATATTGTTGTCAGTTGAAAGTATTTGCAACACGTGAAGGAACGACAGTCCGCTGTTGCAAATTAAACGCAGATTTTTTTTTTTCAATTTCCATTTGGATTTAGAATATGGTTCTATGGTGTAATGTTTAGCACTCTGGACTTTGAATCCAGTGATCCGAGTTCAAATCTCGGTAGAACCTTCCTGTTTTTTTGTGCTGAATTATTCACATGGCCAACCAATAATCTCATAATCTGCTGTTTATCCGTGTAAAACTAAGGACAGGAAAATTGGAACTCTACAATAATTACTCTGTAAGGGGTTCTATGGTGTAATGGTTAGCACTCAGGACTCTGAATCCTGCGATCCGAGTTCAAATCTCGGTAGGACCTACCTTGTTTATGCAGTGACACACTCCTCCCCTGTCAACTTTAAAAAATTGTGCGTGAAAGAAACAAGTGGGTGGGAGTCGTTAAGCACTCTTGTTACGCACGAATGGTTAGCCTACGGTAAATGCATACTATGAGTCCCTGGTATGTTTTTTAATTGAAAACTTGCTGCCCCACAAAGAACTGACAATGTTTCATATTTTGTTCACACTCGTCACTTCATTCGTGTTGGAAATATGTGGATTTCCAAGTGGATGCATGGTAGGGTAGCCCAGTTGATACCGTTTCTGGCCAGAAAATATTTGATCTGTTTTTCCGGTGAACCAAGGACAGTAAAATCTGAACCCGTCACAGAGTATTGAGTTCTATGCTGTAAAGGTTATCACTCAGGACTCTGAATCCTACAATCCGAGTTTAAATCTTGGACGATCCTACCATGTCAATTAATTTGCCTCGTGGAACTAGAATATAGCTGTCCAAATATTGTTGTCAGTTGAAAGTATTTGCAACACGTGAAGGAACGACAGTCCGCTGTTGCAAATTAAACGCAGATTTTTTTTTCAATTTCCATTTGGACTTATAATATGGTTCTATGGTGTAATGGTTAGCACTCTGGACTTTGAATCCAGTGATCCGAGTTCAAATCTCGGTAGAACCTTCCTGTTTTTTTGTGCTGAATTATTCACATGGCCAACCAATAATCTCATAATCTGCTGTTTATCCGCTGTACTAAGGACAGGAAAATCGGAACTCTACAATAATTACTCTGTATGAGGTTCTATGGTGTAATGGTTAGCACTCAGGACTCTGAATCCTGCGATCTGAGTTCAAATCTCGGTAGGACCTACCTTGTTTATGCAGTGACACACTCCTCCCCTGTCAACTTTAAAATAGTTGTGCGTGAAAGAAACAAGTGGGTGGGAGTCGATAAGCACTCTTGTTACGCACAAATGGTTAGCCTACGGTAAATGCATACTATGAGTCCCTGGTACGTTTTTTAATTGAAAACTTGCTGCCCCACAAAGAACTGACAATGTTTCATATTTTGTTCACACTCGTCACTTCATTCGTGTTGGAAATATGTGGATTTCCAAGTGGATGCATGGTAGGGTAGCCCAGTTGATACCGTTTCTGGCCAGAAAATATTTGATCTGTTTTTTTTTTTTTTCCGGTGAACCAAGGACAGTAAAATCTGAACCCGTCACAGAGTATTGAGTTCTATGCTGTAAAGGTTATCACTCAGGACTCTGAATCCTACAATCCGAGTTTAAATCTTGGACGATCCTACCATGTCAATTAATTTGCCTCGTGGAACTAGAATATAGCTGTCCAAATATTGTTGTCAGTTGAAAGTATTTGCAACACGTGAAGGAACGACAGTCCGCTGTTGCAAATTAAACGCAGATTTTTTTTTTTTCAATTTCCATTTGGACTTATAATATGGTTCTATGGTGTAATGGTTAGCACTCTGGACTTTGAATCCAGTGATCCGAGTTCAAATCTCGGTAGAACCTTCCTGTTTTTTTGTGCTGAATTATTCACATGGCCAACCAATAATCTCATAATCTGCTGTTTATCCGCTGTACTAAGGACAGGAAAATCGGAACTCTACAATAATTACTCTGTATGAGGTTCTATGTGTAATGGTTAGCACTCAGGACTCTGAATCCTGCGATCCGAGTTCAAATCTCGGTAGGACCTTCCATGATTTTGCAGTGACACACTCCTCCCCTGTCAACTTTAAAATAGTTGTGCGTGAAAGAAACAAGTGGGTGGGAGTCGATAAGCACTCTTGTTACGCACAAATGGTTAGCCTACGGTAAATGCATACTATTAGTCCCTGGTACGTTTTTTAATTGAAAACTTGCTGCCCCACAAAGAACTGACAATGTTTCATATTTTGTTCACACTCGTCACTTCATTCGTGTTGGAAATATGTGGATTTCCAAGTGGATGCATGGTAGGGTAGCCCAGTTGATACCGTTTCTGGCCAGAAAATATTTGATCTGTTTTTCCGGTGAACCAAGGACAGTAAAATCTGAAACCGTCACAGAGTATTGAGTTCCAAGTGGATGCATGGTAGGGTAGCCCAGTTGATACCGTTTCTGGCCAGAAAATATTTGATTTTTTTTTCCGGTGAACCAAGGACAGTAAAATCTGAACCCGTCACAGAGTATTGAGTTCTATGCTGTAAAGGTTATCACTCAGGACTCTGAATCCTACAATCCGAGTTTAAATCTTGGACGATCCTACCATGTCAATTAATTTGCCTCGTGGAACTAGAATATAGCTGTCCAAATATTGTTGTCAGTTGAAAGTATTTGCAACATGTGAAGGAACGACAGTCCGCTGTTGAAAATTAAACGCAGGATTTTTTTTTTCAATTTCCTTTGGATTTAGAATATTGTTCTATGGTGTAATGGTTAGCAGTCTGTACTTTGAATCCAGTGATCCGAGTTCAAAACTCGGTAGAACCTTCCTGTTTTTTTGTGCTGAATTATTCACATGGCCAACCAATAATCTCATAATCTGCTGTTTATCCGGTGTACTAAGGACAGGAAAATTGGAACTCTACAATAATTACTCTGTATGGGGTTCTATGGTTTAATGGTTAGCACTCAGGACTCTGAATCCTGCGATCTGAATTCAAATCTCAGTAGGACCTACCTTGTTTATCAGTTACACACTCCTCCCCTGCCAACTTTAAAATACTTGTGCGTGAAAGAAACAAGTGGGTGGGAGTCGATAAGCACTCTTGTTACGCACAAAATGGTTAGCCTACGGTAAATGCATACTATGAGTCCCTGGTACGTTTTTTAATTGAAAACTTGCTGCCCCACAAAGAACTGACAATGTTTCATATTTTGTTCACACTCGTCACTTCATTCGTGTTGGAAATATGTGGATTTCCAAGTGGATGCATGGTAGGGTAGCCCAGTTGATACCGTTTCTGGCCAGAAAATATTTGATTTTTTTTTCCGGTGAACCAAGGACAGTAAAATCTGAACCCGTCACAGAGTATTGAGTTCTATGCTGTAAAGGTTATCACTCAGGACTCTGAATCCTACAATCCGAGTTTAAATCTTGGACGATCCTACCATGTCAATTAATTTGCCTCGTGGAACAAGAATATAGCTGTCCAAATATTGTTGTCAGTTGAAAGTATTTGCAACACGTGAAGGAACGACAGTCCGCTGTTGCAAATTAAACGCAGATTTTTTTTTTCAATTTCCATTTGGACTTATAATATGGTTCTATGGTGTAATGGTTAGCACTCTGGACTTTGAATCCAGTGATCCGAGTTCAAATCTCGGTAGAACCTTCCTGTTTTTTTGTGCTGAATTATTCACATGGCCAACCAATAATCTCATAATCTGCTGTTTATCCGCTGTACTAAGGACAGGAAAATTGGAACTCTACAATAATTACTCTGTATGGGTTCTATGGTTTAATGGTTAGCACTCAGGACTCTGAATCCTGCGATCTGAATTCAAATCTCAGTAGGACCTACCTTGTTTATCAGTTACACACTCCTCCCCTGCCAACTTTAAAATACTTGTGCGTGAAAGAAACAAGTGGGTGGGAGTCGATAAGCACTCTTGTTACTCACGAATGGTTAGCCTACGGTAAATGCATACTATGAGTCCCTGGTACGTTTTTTAATTGAAAACTTGCTGCCCCACAAAGAACTGACAATGTTTCATATTTTGTTCACACTCATCACTTCATTCGTGTTGGAAATATATGGATTTCCAAGTGGATGCATGGTAGGGTAGCCCAGTTGATATCGTTTCTGGCCAGAAAATATTTGATCTGTTTTTCCGGTGAACCAAGGACAGTAAAATCTGAACCCGTCACAGAGTATTGAGTTCTATGCTGTAAAGGTTATCACTCAGGACTCTGAATCCTACAATCCAAGTTTAAATCTTGGACGATCCTACCATGTCAATTAATTTGCATCGTGGAACTAGAATATAGCTGTCCAAATATTGTTGTCAGTTGAAAGTATTTGCAACACGTGAAGGAACGACAGTCCGCTGTTGCAAATTAAACGCAGATTTTTTTTTTCAATTTCCATTTGGATTTAGAATATGGTTCTATGGTGTAATGTTTAGCACTCTGGACTTTAAATCCAGTGATCCGAGTTCAAATCTCGGTAGAACCTTCCTGTTTTTTTGTGCTGAATTATTCACATGGCCAACCAATAATCTCATAATCTGCTGTCTATCCGGTGTACTAAGGACAGGAAAATTGGAACTCTACAATTATTACTCTGTAAGGGGTTCTATGGTGTAATGGTTAGCACTCAGGACTCTGAATCCTGCGATCCGAGTTCAAATCTCGGTAGGACCTACCTTGTTTATGCAGTGACACACTCCTCACCTGTCAACTTTAAAAAATTGTGCGTGAAAGAAACAAGTAGGTGGGAGTCGTTAAGCACTCTTGTTACGCACAAATGTTTAGCCTACGGTAAATGCATACTATGAGTCCCTGGTACGTTTTTTAATTGAAAACTTGCTGCCCCACAAAGAACTGACAATGTTTCATATTTTGTTCACACTCGTCACTTCATTCGTGTTGGAAATATGTGGATTTCCAAGTGGATGCATGGTAGGGTAGCCCAGTTGATACCGTTTCTGGCCAGAAAATATTTGATCTGTTTTTCCGGTGAACCAAGGACAGTAAAATCTGAACCCGTCACAGAGTATTGAGTTCTATGCTGTAAAGGTTATCACTCAGGACTCTGAATCCTACAATCCGAGTTTAAATCTTGGACGATCCTACCATGTCAATTAATTTGCCTCGTGGAACTAGAATATAGCTGTCCAAATATTGTTGTCAGTTGAAAGTATTTGCAACACGTGAAGGAACGACAGTCCGCTGTTGCAAATTAAACGCAGATTTTTTTTTCAATTTCCATTTGGACTTATAATATGGTTCTATGGTGTAATGGTTAGCACTCTGGACTTTGAATCCAGTGATCCGAGTTCAAATCTCGGTAGAACCTTCCTGTTTTTTTGTGCTGAATTATTCACATGGCCAACCAATAATCTCATAATCTGCTGTTTATCCGCTGTACTAAGGACAGGAAAATCGGAACTCTACAATAATTACTCTGTATGAGGTTCTATGGTGTAATGGTTAGCACTCAGGACTCTGAATCCTGCGATCCGAGTTCAAATCTCGGTAGGACCTTCCATGATTTTGCAGTGACACACTCCTCCCCTGTCAACTTTAAAATAGTTGTGCGTGAAAGAAACAAGTGGGTGGGAGTCGATAAGCACTCTTGTTACGCACAAATGGTTAGCCTACGGTAAATGCATACTATTAGTCCCTGGTACGTTTTTTTAATTGAAAACTTGCTGCCCCACAAAGAACTGACAATGTTTCATATTTTGTTCACACTCGTCACTTCATTCGTGTTGGAAATATGTGGATTTCCAAGTGGATGCATGGTAGGGTAGCCCAGTTGATACCGTTTCTGGCCAGAAAATATTTGATCTGTTTTTCCGGTGAACCAAGGACAGTAAAATCTGAAACCGTCACAGAGTATTGAGTTCCAAGTGGATGCATGGTAGGGTAGCCCAGTTGATACCGTTTCTGGCCAGAAAATATTTGTCCGTGAACCAAGGACAGTAAAATCTGAACCCGTCACAGAGTATTGAGTTCTATGCTGTAAAGGTTATCACTCAGGACTCTGAATCCTACAATCCGAGTTTAAATCTTGGACGATCCTACCATGTCAATTAATTTGCCTCGTGGAACTAGAATATAGCTGTCCAAATATTGTTGTCAGTTGAAAGTATTTGCAACACGTGAAGGAACGACAGTCCGCTGTTGAAAATTAAACGCAGGATTTTTTTTTCAATTTCATTGCAGATTTAGAATATGGTTCTATGGTGT